>NC_142136.1:79592500-79822500 GCF_024610735.1 Ursus americanus | reverse complement strand
ACCCAAACCCTAACCCTAAACCGAACCATAACCCTAACCAGAACCCTAGCCCTAACCCGAACCCTAACCTTAATCCAAACCCTAAAACGAAACCTAACCCTAACCCTAACCCGAACCCTAACCTTAACATGAACCTGAACCCGAAACCTAACCCTAACCCTAACCCTAACACGAAAACTAACCCTAACCCTAACCCTAACGCTAACGCGAACCCTAACCATAACCCTAACCCTAACCTTAACCCGAAACCGAACCCTAACCCGAACCCTAACCATAACCCGAACCCTAACCCAAACCATAACCCTAACCCTAACCCTAAACCTGACCCTGACCCTTACCCTGACCCTAAACCCTAAACCCTGACCCTGACCCTGACCCTAACGCTAAACCGAACCCTGACCCGAACCTGAACACTGACCGTGATGCGAACTTGAACCCGAACCTGAACGCGAACCCCTAACCTGACCCCAAACCCGAACCCCTAACCCTAACCCTAAACCTAACTCTAACCCGAACCCTAACCCGAACACCAATTCTAACCCTAACCCTAACCCTAACCCTAACCGAAAATGAACCCGAACCCGAACCATAACCCAAACGCGAACCCTAACCCTAACCCGAACCCGAACCCGAACCCTATCCCTAACCCTAAACTTAAACCCTAAAACCTCACCGTGACCCAAACACTAACCATGATCCTGACCATGAACCTGACCCTGACCCTAGACCCTAAACCCTGACGCTGACCCTGACCCTAACCCAAACCCAAAACCTGACCTGAACCCTAACCCTAACCCTAACCCTAACCCTACCCGAACCCTAACCCTAAAACAAACCCTAACCGTAAACCTAACCCTAACCTGAAGCCGAACCCTAACCCTAACCCTACCCGAACCCTACCCCTAAACCAAACCCTAAACCTAACCCTAACCCTACCCGAACCCTAACCCTAAACCAAACCCTAACCCTAAACCTAACCTGAACCCTAACCCTAACCCTCACCCGAATCCTAACCTAAACCCTAACCCTAACCCTAACCCTAACATGAACAGAAACCCGAAACCTAACCCTAACCCTAACCCTAACACGAACACTAAACCTAACCCTAACCCTAACCATAACGTGAACCCGAACCCTAACCTGAACCCTACCCCTAACCCAAACCCTCACCCTAACCCGAACTCTAACCCTAACCATAACCCCAACCCGAAACCTAACCCTAACAGTAACCCTAACCCGAAACCTAACCCTAACCCGAACACTAACCCTAACCCTAATCCTCACCCTAACCCTAACCCTAACCCTAACCCTAACCCTAACCCTAACCGAAACCTGACCCGAACCAGAACACTAAACCTGACGCGAATTTGAACCCAAAACCTAACCCGAACCCGAACCCCGAACCCGAACCCCTAACCCTAACCCTAACCCTACAAGAACCCTAACCCTAACCCTAAAACTAACCCGAAACCTGGCCCTAACTCAAACCCTAACCCGAACCCTAACCCTAACCCTAACCCTAACTCAAACCCTAACCCGAACCCTAACCGTAACCCGAACCCGAACCCTTCCCTAACCCTAACCCGAACCCTAACCGTAACCCTAACCCTAACCCGTACCCTCACCCTAACCCTAATCCCTAAACACTGACCTTGACCCTAACCCTAACCCTGACACTGACCCTGACCCTAACCCTAACCCGAACCCTGACCGGAACCTGAAGCCTAACCCTGACGCGAACCTGAACCCGAACCCAAACCCCGAACCTGAACCCGAAACCAAACCCCTAACCCTAAGCCTAACCCTAACCTGAACCCTTACATGAACCCAAACCCTAATGCGAACCCTCACCCGAACCCTAACCCGAACCCTATCCCTAAACCGAACCCGAACCTGACCCGAACCCTAATCACGAAACCTAACCCTGACCCTGACCATGACCCTGACCCTAACCCTCACCCTAAACCCTTAAACCTGACCCTGAACCTAACCTTAAACCTGACCCTGACCCTGACCCTAAACCCTAAACCCTGACACTGACCCTGACCCTCACCCTAACCCGAACCCTGACCCGAACCTGAACACTAACCCTGACGCGAACATCAACCCGAAACCTAACCCGAATCCTAACCCGAAACCTAACCCTAACCCTAACCCTAACCCTCACCCGAACCCTAACACGAACGCTAACCCTAACCCTGACTCTAACACTAACATTAAACTTAACCCTAACCCGAATCTGAGCCCTAACTCTAACCCTAACCCTATCCGAACCCTAACCCTAACCCAAACCCTAACCGTAACCCTAACCCGAAAACTAACCCTAACCCTAACCCTAACCCTAACCCTAACCCTAACCCGAACCCGAATCCAAACCCTAACCCTAACCCGAACCCTAACCCGAACTCTAACCCTAACCCTAACCCTAACCCTAACCCTAAACTACCCTAACCCTAACCCGAACCCTAACCCTAACCCTAACCGTAACCCTAACCGAAACGCTAACCCTAACCCGAATCGTAACCTTAACCCGAACCGTAACCCTAACCCTAACCCTAACCATAACCCGAACCCGAAACTTAACCCTAACCCGAACCCTAACCCTAACCCGACCCTAACCATAACCCTATCCCTAACCGGAAACCAAACCCTAACCCTAACCCGAACCCGAAACCGAACCCTAAACCTAACCCTAACCCTAACCCTAACCCGACCCTAACCATAACCCTATCCCTAACCAGAAAACTAACCCTAACCCTAACCCGAAACCGAACCCTAACCCTAACCCTAACCCTAACCCTAAACCGAACCCGAAACCTAACCCTAACCCTAACCCTAACCCTGATCCGAACCCTAACCCTAACCCTAACATGAACCCTATCTCTAAACCTAACCCGAACCCGAAGCCAAACACTAATCATAACCCAAACGATACCCGAACCCGAACCCTAAACCAAAACCGATCCCGCACCCTAACCCTAACCCGAAACCTAACCCTAACCCTAACCATAACCGGAACCCTAACCCTGACTCGAACCCTAATGCTAACCCTATCCCTAACCTGAAACCTAATCGTAACCCTAACCCGAACCCTAACCCTAACCCTAACCGTACCCCTAACCCGAATGCTAACCCTAACCCGAACCCTAACCCGAAGCCGACCCTAACCCTAACCCTATCCCTAACCGGAAACCTAAACCTAACCCTAACCCGAACCTAACCCTAACCCTAACCCTAACCCTAATCCTAACCCTAAACCTAATCCGAACACTAACCCTAAACCTAACCCTAACCCTAACTCTAAACCTAACCCGAACCCGAAGCCAAACACTAACCATAACCCAAACGATACCCGAACCCGAACCCTAAACCAAAACCGATCCCGCAACCTAACCCTAACCCGAAACCTAACCCTAACCCTAACCCTAACCCTATCCCTAACCGGAAACCTAACCCTAACCCTAACCCTATGCCTAACCTGAAACCTAACCCTAACCCTAACCCGAACCCGAACACTAACCCTAACCCTAAAACATAACCCGAACCCTAACCCTAACCCGAACCCTAACCCTAACACTAACCCTAATGAGAACCCGAACCTGAATCCAAACCCTAACCCTAACTCAAACCCTAACGCGAACCCTAACCCTAAGCCTAACCCGACCCGAACCCGAACCGTAACCCTAACCCTAACCTGAACCCTAACCCTAACCCTAACTCTTACCCTAAGCCAAACCCGAACCCGAACCCTAACCCTACCCGTAACCCTAACCCGAACACTAAACCTAACCTGACCCTAACCCTAACCCTATCCCTAACCTGAAACCTAACCCTAACCCTAACCCTAACCCAAACCCGAACCCTAACCCTAACCCTAACCCTAACACGAACCCTAACCCTAACCCTAACCCGAACCCTAACCCGAAACCAAACCCGAACCCTAACCCTAACCCTAACCAGAACCCTAACCCTAACCCTAACCCTTACCCTAACACTAACCCGAACCCGAACCCGACCCCTAACCCGAAACCGAACCCGAACCCTAACCCTAACCCTAACCCGAACCCTAAACCTAACCCTAACCCTAAACCCTAACCCTAACCCTAACCCGAACCCGAACCCGAACCCGAACCCTACCCGTAACCCTAACCCGAACACTAAACCTAACCTGACCCTAACCCTAACCCTATCCCTAACCTGAAACCTAACCCTAACCCTAACCCTAACCCGAACCCGAACCCTAACCCTAACCCTAACCCTAACACGAACCCTAACCCTAACCCTAACCCGAACCCTAACCCGAAACCGAACCCGAACCCTAACCCTAACCCTAACCAGAACCCTAACCCTAACCCTAACCCTTACCCTAACCCTAACCCGAACCCGAACCCGACCCCTAACCCGAAACCGAACCCGAACCCTAACCCTAACCCTAACCCGAACCCTAAACCTAAACCGAAACCGAACCCGAACCCGAACCCGAACCAAACCCTAACCCTGACCCGAACCCTAACCCGAAAACGAACCCTAACCCGAACCCTAACCCTAACCCTAACCCGAACACTAACCCTGACCTGACCCAAACCCTAACCTTATCCCTAACCTGAAACCTAACCCGAACCCTAACCCGAAACCGAACCTGAACCCTAACCCTAACCCTAAGCCGAACACTAAACCTAACCCGAACCCTAACACGAACCCTAACCCTAACCCGAACCGGAACCCTAACCCAAAACCGAACCCGAACACTAACCCTAACCCTAACCTGAACCCGAACCCTAACCCTAACCCTAACCCTTACCCTAACCCTAAACCGAACCCGAACCCGACCCCTAACCCGAAACCGAACCCGAACCCTAACCCTAACCCTAACCCGAACCCTAAACCTAACCCGAAACCTAACCCGAACCCTAACCCGAACCTGAACCCTAACCCTAACCCGACCCCTAACCCGAAACCGAACCCGAACCCTAACCCTAACCCTAACCCGAAACCTAACCCGAACCCGAACCCTAACCCGAACCCTAACCCTAACCCTAACCCTAACCCTAACCCTAAACCGAACCCTAACCCTAACCGTAACCCGAACCCTAACCCTAAACCGAACCCTAACCCGAACCCGAACCCGAACCCTAACCCGAACCCTTACCCTAACCCTAACCCGAACCCTAACCCGAGCCTGAACCCGAACCCGAACCCGAACCCTAATCCTAACCCGAACCCGAACCCTAATCCTAACCCGAACCCGAACCCGAATCCATACTCGAAAGCGAAACCAATACCGAACCAGAACCCGAACCCGAACCCTAACCCCTAACCCGAACCCGAACCCGAATCCATAACTGAAAGCGAAACCGATACCGAACCCGAACCGTAACTGAAACCGAACCCTACCCGAACCCGAACCCGAACCTGAAACCTACCCGAACCAGAACCAGAACCAGAACCCAAACCCCTAACCCGAACCCGAACCCGAAACCCATAATTGTTTGTGCCAATGTAAAGAAAATGCCATACGCTTATCTGTAAGAAACAACAGTGCCCTGGAACAGTCTGAGCCTTAATATCAGCACTGTGCTTTTGGGAGCGGGAGTTAAAGCGGAGGCAAACAGCACTAAGACACATTTGGCAAAAATCGCGTTCCAATGAATAATATTTTCTTCCCTTTCAAACCCAAACGTAAGTGGTTGTGGCCAGATAAATAAATGCCACACCCTTATGTGTAAGAAACAACAGTGCCCAGGAACGGGTTTCTACGTGAAGAAAATATTTCTCGTTGGAACTCCGCTTTTTTACTTTACCTTCCACAACCCCTTGTGATAGGGTTTCCACGTTAAGAAAATAGTTTTCATTGGAAGCCGGTTTTTCCCAAATGTGTCTAAGTGCTGTATTCCTCGGGTTTCACTCCTGCTACCAAAAGCACAGTGATGATGTTAGGGCTTAGACTGTTCCTGGGTAATGTTGTTTCTTACACATAAGGGTGTGGCATTTTCTTTACATTGCCACAACCACATATGATAGGGTTTCAACATGAACAAAATATTTTTCGTTGGAAGCGGTTTTTTGTCAAATGTGTCTCAATACCGTGTTGTTTGGGATTAACTAATGCTACCGAAATCACTATGATGATGTGAGGGCTCAGACCGATCCTGGAAACTTGTTTCTTACAGATAAGCGTATGGCATTTTCTTTACATTGGCACAAACAATTATGATAGAGTTTGCAAAAGAGAAAATTTATTTCATTGAAAGGCGGTTTTTGCCAAATTTTCTCAGCTGTTTGCCTCGGTTTTAACTCATGATACCAAAAGAACAGTGATGATCTTAGGGCTCAGACCGTCCATGGGACCAGTTATTTCTTACAAATAAGCATATGGCACATCCTTTAGCTTGCCACAACAAATTAAGATAGAGTTTGCACATCAAAAATATTTTTCATTTGAACCCGTTTCTGCCAAATATGTCTCAGTACTATGTCCTCAGCACTTGGGAGGATGTCTGCACGTGGAGAAAGACTTTTTCGTGGGAAGCCGGCTTTTGTCAAACGGGTCCCAGTGCTGTGCTCCTCTCTTTTCACTCCTGCTGCCAGAAGCCCAGTGAGGATGGGAGGGCTTAGAACATGGCTGGGCACTATGGTTTCTTCCAGAGTCGTGGATGGCATTTGCTTTACCTTGCCACAACCACTTGTGAGAGGGTCTGCACCTCAGGAAAACTGTTTCCGTGGGAAGCCGGCTTTTGGCCAAACGGGTCTCAGGGCCGTGGGCCTCGGGTGTCCCTCCGGCTCCCCAAAGCACAGAGACGAGGTGAGGAGCTTAGACCATGCCTGGGCCATGTTGTCTCTTCCACCTTGGTGTGTGGCATTTTGTTGACCTGGCTACCCCCACTTGGGATAGGTTTTCCACAGCAAGAGCATATTGTTCGTCGGAAGCCGTTTAGGCCCCAGGGGGTCTCCGGGCTGTGTTCGTTGGGGTTGAACTCCTGCTAGCAAAACCGCCGGGATGAGGGAAGGGCTCAGACTGTGCCTGGGCCCTGTGGTCTCTTCCAGGTCAGTGTATGGCATTTCCTTCACCTTGCCACAGGCACTGGGGAGCATGTCTGGACGGGGAGAAGGACTTCCTCGTTGGAAGCCGGTTTCTGTCAAAGGGTCCCAGTGCTGTGTTCCTCTCTTTTCACTCCTGCTGCCAGAAGCCCAGGGAGGATGGGAGGGCTTGGAACATGGCTGGGCACTGGGGTTTCTTCCAGAGAAGGGGATGGCATTTGCTTTCCCTTGCCACCACCCCTTGGGATAGGGTCTGCACCTCAGGAAAGCTTTTCCGTGGTAGGCCGGCTTTCTGCCCAACGGGCCTCAGGGCCGTGTGCCTCGGGGGTCCCTCCTGCTCCCCAAAGCACAGAGACGAGGTAGGGGCTTAGACCATGCTTGGGCCATGTTGTCTCTTCCACCTTGGTGTGTGGCATTTTGTTGACCTGGCTACACCCACTTGGGATAGGTTTTCCACAGCAAGAACATATTGTTCGTCGGAAGCCGTTTGGGCCCCAGCGGGTCTCCGGGCTGTGTTCGTTGGGGTTGAACTCCTGCTAGCAAAACCGCCGGGATGAGGGAAAGGCTCAGACTGTGCCTGGGCCCTGTGGCCTCTTCCAGGTCAGTGTATGGCATTTCCTTCACCTTGCCACAGGCACTGGGGAGCATGTCTGCACGTGGAGAAGGACTTTCTCGTGGGAAGCCGGTTTCTGTCAAAGGGTCCCAGTGCTGTGTTATTCTCTTTTCACTCCTGCTGCCAGAAGCCCAGGGAGGAGGGGAGGGCTTAGAACATTGGTGGGCAGTGGGGTTTCTTCCAGAGAAGGGGATGGCATTTGATTTCCCTTGCCACCACCCCTTGGGATAGGGGCTGCACCTCAGGAAAGCTGTTTCCGTGGGAAGCCTGCTTTCTGCCCAACGGGCCTCAGGGCCGTGGGCCTCGGGGGTCCCTCCGGCTCCCCAAAGCACAGAGACCAGGTGAGGGGCTTAGACCATGCCTCGGCCATGTTGCTCTTCCACCTGGGTGTGTGGCATTTTGTTGACCTGGCTACCCCCACTTGGGATAGGTTTTCCAAAGCAAGAGTATATTGTTCGTCGGAAGCCCTTTGGGCCCCAGGGGGTCTCCGGGCTGTGTTCCTTGCGGTTGAACTCCTGCTAGCAAAACCGCCGGGATGAGGGAAGGGTTCAGACTGTGCCTGGGCCCTGTGGTGTCTTCCAGGTCAGTGTATGGCATTTCTTTCACCTTGCCACAGGCACTGGGGAGAATTTCTGCACGTGGAGAAGGACTTTCTCATGGTAAGCCGGTTTCTGTCAAACGGGTCCCACTGCTGTGCTCCTCTCTTTTCACTCCTGCTGCCAGAAGCCCAGGGAGGAGGGGAGGGCTTAGAACATGGCTGGGAACTGGGGTTTCTTCCAGAGAAGGGGATGGCATTTGCTTTCATTGCCACCACCCCTTGGGATAAGGTCTGCACCTCATGCAACCTGTTTCGGTGGGAAGCCGGCTTTCTGCCCTTCGGGCCTCAGGGCCGTGGGCCTCGGGGGTCCCTCCGGCTCCCCACAGCACAGGGACGAGGTGAGGGGCTTAGACCATGCCTGGGCCATGTTGTTTCTTCCACCTGGGTGTGTGGCATTTTGTTGACCAGGCTAACCCCACTTGGGATAGGTTTTCCACAGCAAGATCATATTGTTCGTCGGAAGCCGTTTGGGCCCCAGGGGGTCTCCGGGCTGTGTTCCTTGGGGTTGAACTCCTGCTAGCAAAACCGCCGGAATGAGGGAAAGGCTCAGACTGTGCCTGGGCCCTGTGGTCTCTTCCAGGTCAGTGTATGGCATTTCCTTCACCTTGCCACAGGCACTGGGAAGCATGTCTGCAAGTGGAGAAGGACTTCCTCGTGGGAAGCCGGTTTCTGTCAAAGGGTCCCAGTGCTGTGCTCCTCTCTTTTCTCTCCTGCTGCCAGAAGCCCAGGGAGGAGGGGAGGGCTTAGAACATGGCTGGGAACTGGGGTTTCTTCCAGAGAAGGGGATGGCATTTGCTTTCATTGCCACCACCCCTTGGGATAAGGTCTGCACCTCATGAAACCTGTTTCGGTGGGAAGCCGGCTTTCTGCCCTACGGGCCTCAGGGCCCAGGGCCTCGGGGGTCTCTCCGGCTCCCCACAGCACAGGGACGAGGTGAGGGGCTTAGACCATGCCTGGGCCATGTTGTTTCTTCCACCTGGGTGTGTGGCATTTTGTTGACCAGGCTAACCCCACTTGGGATAGGTTTTCCATAGCAAGAACATATTGTTCGTCGGAAGCCGTTTGGGCCCCAGGGGGTCTCCGGGCTGTGTTCCTTGGGGTTGAACTCCTGCTAGCAAAACCGCCGGGATGAGGGAAGGGCTCAGACTGTGCCTGGGCCCTGTGGTCTCTTCCAGGTCAGTGTATGGCATTTCCTTCCCCTTGCCACAGGCACCTGGGAGCATGTCTGCACGTGGAGAAAGACTTTCCCGTAGGAAGCCGGTTTTTGTCAAACGGGTCCCAGTGCTCTGCTCCTCTCTTTTCACTCCTGCTGCCAGAAGCCCAGGGAGGATGGGAGAGCTTAGAACATGGCTGAGCACTGTGGTTTCTTCCAGAGAAGTGGAGGGCATTTGCATTACCTTGCCACAACCAGTTGGGATAGGGTCTGCAAGTCAGGAAGACTCTTTTCGTCGGAAGCCGGCTTTTTGCAAAGCGGTCTCAGGGCAGTGGGCCTCGGGTGTCCCTCCAGCTCCCGAAAGCACAGGGACGAGGTGAGGGGCTTCGACCATGCCTGGGCAATGTTGTTTCTTACCCCTGGGTGTGTGGCATTTTGTTTACCTGGCTACCCCCACTGGGATAGGTTTTCCACAGCAAGAGCATATTGTTTGTCGGAAGCCGTTTTTGCCCCAGGGGTCTCCGGGCTGTGTTCGTTGGGGTTGAACTTCTGCTAGCAAAACCGCCGGGATGAGGGAAGAGCTCAGACGGTGCCTGGGCACTGTGGTCTCTTACCCGACCCGTACCCTAACTGGAACCCAAACCCTATACCCTGACCCAGACCCTTAGCCTGATCCTGACCATTACCCTGACCCTAAACCTAACCCTAACCCTAACCAGAACCCTAGCCCTAACCCGAACCCTAACACTAATCCTAACCCTAACCCGAAACCTAACCCTAACCCTAACCCTAACCGTACCACAAAAACTAACCCTAACCCTAAACCTAACCCTAACCCCTAACCTGACCCCAAACTCGAACCCCTAACCCTAACCCTAACCCTAAACCTAACCCTAACCCGAACCCTAACCCGAACACCAATTCTAACCCTAACCCTAACCCTAACCCTAACCCTCAGCCTAACCCGAAACCTAACCCTAACAGTAACCCTAACCCTAAACCTCAGCCTAACCCTAACCCTACCCGAACCCTAAACCTAAAACATACCCTAACCGTAAACCTAACCCTAACCTGAAGCCGAACCCTAACCCTAACCCTACTCGAACACTAACCCTAAACCAAACCCTAAACCTAACCCTAACCCTACCCGAACCCTAACCCTAAACCAAACCCTAACCCTAAACCTAACCCGAACCCTAACCCTAACCCTCACCCGAATCCTACCCCAAACTCTAACCCTAACCCTAACCCTAACATGAACAGAAACCCGAAACCTAACCCTAACCCTAACCCTAACACGAACACTAAACCTAACCCTAACCCTAACCATAACGTGAACCCTAACCCTAACCCTAACCCTAACCCGAACCCTAACCCTAACCCGAACCCTCACCCTAACCCGAACTCTAACCCTAACCATAACCCCAACCCGAAACCTAACCCTAACAGTAACCCTAACCCGAAACCTAACCCTAACCCGAACACTAACCCTAACCCTAATCCTCAGCCTAACCCGAACGCGAACCCTAACGCTAACCCTACCTGAACCCTAATCCTAAACCAAACCCTAACCCTAAACCTAACCCTAACCCTAACCCGAACCGTAACCATAACCCTAACCCTAACCTTAACCCGAAACCGAACGCTAAGTGAAACCTGACCCGAACCAGAACACTAAACCTGATGCGAATTTGAACCCAAAACCTAACCCGAACCCGAACCCCGAATCCGAACCCCTAACCCTAACCCTAACCCTAATCCTACAAGAACCCTAACCCTAACCCTAACTCTAACCCAAACCCTGGCCCTAACTCAAACCCTAACCCGAACCCTAACCCTAACCCTAACTCAAACCCTAACCCGAACCCTAACCCTAACCCGAACCCGAACCCTTCCCTAACCCTAACCCATACCCGAACCCTACCCCTAACCCTAACCCTACCCGAACCCTTACCCAAACCCTAACCCTAACCCGAACACTAACCGTAACCCTAACCCTAACCCGTACCCTCACCCTAACCCTAATCCCTAAACACTGACCTTGACCCTAACCCTAACCCTGACACTGACCCTGACCCTAACCCTAACCCGAACCCTGACCGGAACCTGAAGCCTAACCCTGACGCGAACCTGAACCCGAACCCAAACCCCGAACCTGAACCCGAAACCAAACCCCTAACCCTAAGCCTAACCCTAACCCGAACCCTTACATGAACCCAAACCCTAATGCGAACCCTCACCCGAACCCTAACCCGAACCCTATCCCTAAACCGAACCCGAACCTGACCCGAACCCTAATCACGAAACCTAACCCTGACCCTGACCATGACCCTGACCCTAACCCTCACCCTAAACCCTCAAACCTGACCCTGAACCTAACCTTAAACCTGACCCTGACCCTGACCCTAAACCCTAAACCCTGACACTGACCCTGACCCTCACCCTAACCCGAACCCTGACCCGAACCTGAACACTAACCCTGACGCGAACATCAACCCGAAACCTAACCCGAACCCTACCCCGAACCCTAACCCTAACCCTAACCCTAACCCTCACCCGAACCCGAACACGAACGCTAACCCTAACCCTGACTCTAACACTAACATTAAACTTAACCCTAACCCGAATCTGAGCCCTAACTCTAACCCTAACCCTAACCGAACCCTAACCCTAACCCAAACCCTAACCGTAACCCTAACCCGAACACTAACCCTAATCCTAACCCTAACACTAACCCTAACCCTAACCCTAACCCTAACCCTAACCCTAACCCTATCCGAACCCTAACCCTAAACCAAACACTAACCGTAACCGTAACACTAACCTGAACACTAACCCTAACCCTAACCCTAACCCTAACCCTAACCGTAACCCTAACCCTAACCCTAACCCTAACCCTAACCATAATCGGAACCCGAACACTAACCCTAACCCGAACCCTAACCCTAACCCTAACGCGAACCCGAACCCGAAACCAAAACCTAACCCTAACCCGAACCCTAACCCGAACTCTAACCCTAACCCTAACCCTAACCTAACCCTAACCCGAACGCTAACCCTAAACCGAATCGTAACCGTAACCCTAACCCTAACCCTAACCCTAACCCTAACTTAACCCTTACCCTAACCCTAACCCGAACACTAACCCTGACGTGAACTTGAACCCGAACCCTAACCTTAAACCAAACCCTAACCCTAACACTAACCCTCAGCCTAACCCGAACCCTAACCCTAACCATAACCCTAACCCTAAACCTCAGCCTAACCCTAACCCTAAACCTAACCCTAACCCGAACACAAACCCTAACCCTAAGCCTAAACCGAACCCGAACCCTAACCCTAACCCTAACCCTAATCCTAACCCTGAACCTAACCCTAACCCCAAACCCTAAAACCTGACCCTGACCCTAACCCTAACCTTGACCCTCACCCTAAACCTAACGCTGACCCTGACACTGACCCTAATCCCTAAACCCTGACCCTGATCCTAACCCTAACCCGAACCCTAACCCTAACCAGAACCCTAACCCTAACCCGAACCCTAACCGTAACCCTAACCCTAACCCTAACCCTAAAACTAACCCGACCCTAACCCTAACCCTAACCCTAACCATAACCCGTACCGTAACCCGAACCCGAACCCGAACCCTTACCCGAAACCTAACCCTAAGTCGAACGCTAACCCTAACCCAAACACTAACCCTAACCCCATCCCTAACCCGAACCGGAACCCGACGCGAACTGTCAACCGAACACGAACCCTAACCCTGACACTGACCCTGACCCTGATCCTGACCATGACCCTGACCCTAATCCTAACCCTAAACCCTAATACCTGACCCTGACCCCAAACCTAACCCTGACCCTGACCCTGACTCTAAACCCTAAACCCTGACCCTGACCCTGACCCTACCCTAACCCAAACCCTGACCGGAACCCGAACCCTAACCCTGACATGAATCTGAACCCGAACCCTAACCCTAACCCGAACCCGAATCCCTAACACGAACCCAAACCCGAACCCTAACCCTAACCCGAACCCTAGCCCTAACTCGAACCCTAACCCGAACCCGAATCCTAACCAGAACTCTAACCCTAACCCTAACCATACCTGAAATATAACCCTAAACCTAACCCTAACCCGAACCCTAACCCTAACCCGTACCCTAACACGAACCCTAACCCAAAACCTAACCCTAACAGTAACCCTAACCCTAACCCTCTCCTAATCCTAACCCTTACCCTAACCCTTACTCGAACCCGAACCTGAAACGCAACCCGAACCCTAAACCTAACACTAACCCTAACCCTCAGCCTAACACGAACCTGAACCCGAATCCTAACCGTAACCCTACTCGAAACAGAACACTAACCCAAACCCTAACCCTAAACCGAACCATAACCCTAGCCAGAGCCCTAGCCCTAACCCGAACCCTAACCTTAATCCTAACCCTAACACGAAACCTAACCCTAACCCTAACCCTAACCCTACCCGAACCCTAACCCTAAACCAAACCCTAAACCTAACCCTAACCCTACCCGAACCCTAACCCTAAACCAAACCCTAACACTAAACCTAACCTGAACCCTAACCCTAACCCTCACCCGAAACCCAACCTAAACCCTAAACCTAACCCTAACCCTAACATGAACAGAAACCCGAAACCTAACCCTAACCATAACCCTAACACGAACACTAAACCTAACCCTAACCCTAACCATAACTTGAACCCTAACCCTAACCCTAACCCTAACCCTAACCCGAAACCTAACCCTAACCCGAACCCTCACCCTAACCCGAACTCTAACCCTAACCATAACCCCAACCCGAAACCTAACCCTAACAGTAACCCTAACCCGAAACCTAACCCTAACCCTAACCCTAACCCTAACCCGACCACTAACCCTAACCCTAATCTTAACCCTAACCCTAACCCGAACCGTAACCATAACCCTAACCCTAACCTTAACCTGAAACCGAACGCTAACCGAAACCTGACCCGAACCAGAACACTAAACCTGCCGCGAATTTGAACCCAAAACCTAACCCGAACCCGAACCCCGAACCCCTAACCCTAACCCTAACCCTAACCCTACAAGAACCCTAACCCTAACCCTAAAACTAACCCGAACCCTGGCCCTAACTCAAACCCTAACCCGAACCCTAACCCTAACCCGAACCCGAACCCTTCCCTAACCCTAACCCATACCCGAACCCTAACCCTAACCCTACCCGAACCCTAACCCTAACCCAAACCCTAACCCTAACCTGAACCCTAACCATAACCCTAACCCTAACCCGTACCCTCACCCTAACCCTAATCCCTAAACACTGACCTTGACCCTAACCCTAACCCTGACACTGACCCTGACCCTAACCCTAACCCGAACCCTGATCGGAACCTGAAGCCTAACCCTGACGCGAACCTGAACCCGAACCCAAACCCCGAACCTGAACCCGAAACCAAACCCCTAACCCTAAGCCTAACCCTAACCCTAACCCTCACACGAACCCTAACACGAAATGCTAACCCTAACCCTGACTCTAACACTAACATTAAACTTAACCCTAACCCGAATCTGAGCCCTAACTCTAACCCTAACCCTATCCGAACCCTAACCCTAACCCAAACCCTAACCGTAACCCTAACCCAAAAACTAACCCTAACCCTAACCCTAACCCTAACCCTAACCCTAACCCAACCCCGAACCCAGATCGTAACCCTAACCGTAACCGTAAACCTAACCCTAACCATAACCATAATCGGAACCCGAACCCTAACCCTAACCCGAACCCTAACCCTAACCCTAACGCGAACCCGAACCCGAATCCAAACCCTAACCCTAACCCGAACCCTAACCCGAACTCTAACCCTAACCCTAACCCTAACCCTAACCCTAAACTACCCTAACCCTAACCCGAACCCTAACCCTAACCCTAACCGTAACCCTAACCCAAACGCTAACCCTAACCCGAATCGTAACCCTAACCCTAACCGTAACCCTAACCCTAACCCTAACCCTAACCCTAACCCTAAGCCTAACCCGAACCCTAACCCGAACCCGAACCCGAACCGTAACCCTAACCCTAACCCTAACCCTAACCTGAACCCTAACTCTAACCCTAACTCTTACCCTAAGCCTAACCCGAACTCGAACCCTAACCCTACCCGTAACCCTAACCCGAACACTAAACCTAACCCGACCCTAACCCTAACCCTATGCCTAACCTGAAACCTAACCCTAACCCTAACCCGAAACCGAACACTAACCCTAACCCTAAAACATAACCCTAACCCTAACCCGAACCCTAACCCTAACCCTAACCCGAAACCTAACCCGAACCCAAACCCTAACCCGAACCCTAACCCTAACCCTAACCCGAAACCTAACCCGAACCCTAAACCGAACCCTAACCCTAACCGTAACCCGAACCCTAACCCTAAACCGAACCCTAACCCGAACCCGAACCCGAACCCTAACCCGAACCCTTACCCTAACCCTAACCCGAACCCTAACCCGAGCCTGAACCCGAACCCGAACCCGAACCCTAATCCTAACCCGAACCCGAACCCTAATCCTAACCCGAACCCGAACCCGAATCCATACTCGAAAGCGAAACCAATACCGAACCAGAACCCGAACCCGAACCCTAACCCCTAACCCGAACCCGAACCCGAATCCATAACTGAAAGCGAAACCGATACCGAACCCGAACCGTAACTGAAACCGAACCCTACCCGAACCCGAACCCGAACCTGAAACCTACCCGAACCAGAACCAGAACCAGAACCCAAACCCCTAACCCGAACCCGAACCCGAAACCCATAATTGTTTGTGCCAATGTAAAGAAAATGCCATACGCTTATCTGTAAGAAACAACAGTGCCCTGGAACAGTCTGAGCCTTAATATCAGCACTGTGCTTTTGGGAGCGGGAGTTAAAGCGGAGGCAAACAGCACTAAGACACATTTGGCAAAAATCGCGTTCCAATGAATAATATTTTCTTCCCTTTCAAACCCAAACGTAAGTGGTTGTGGCCAGATAAATAAATGCCACACCCTTATGTGTAAGAAACAACAGTGCCCAGGAACGGGTTTCTACGTGAAGAAAATATTTCTCGTTGGAACTCCGCTTTTTTACTTTACCTTCCACAACCCCTTGTGATAGGGTTTCCACGTTAAGAAAATAGTTTTCATTGGAAGCCGGTTTTTCCCAAATGTGTCTAAGTGCTGTATTCCTCGGGTTTCACTCATGCTACCAAAAGCACAGTGATGATGTTAGGGCTTAGACTGTTCCTGGGTAATGTTGTTTCTTACACATAAGGGTGTGGCATTTTCTTTACATTGCCACAACCACATATGATAGGGTTTCAACATGAACAAAATATTTTTCGTTGGAAGCGGTTTTTTGTCAAATGTGTCTCAATACCGTGTTGTTCGGGATTAACTAATGCTACCGAAATCACTATGATGATGTGAGGGCTCAGACCGATCCTGGAAACTTGTTTCTTACAGATAAGCGTATGGCATTTTCTTTACATTGGCACAAACAATTATGATAGAGTTTGCAAAAGAGAAAATTTATTTCATTGAAAGGCGGTTTTTGCCAAATTTTCTCAGCTGTTTGCCTCGGTTTTAACTCATGATACCAAAAGAACAGTGATGATCTTAGGGCTCAGACCGTCCATGGGACCAGTTATTTCTTACAAATAAGCATATGGCACATCCTTTAGCTTGCCACAACAAATTAAGATAGAGTTTGCACATCAAGAAATATTTTTCATTTGAACCCGTTTCTGCCAAATATGTCTCAGTACTATGTCCTCAGCACTTGGGAGGATGTCTGCACGTGGAGAAAGACTTTTTCGTGGGAAGCCGGCTTTTGTCAAACGGGTCCCAGTGCTGTGCTCCTCTCTTTTCACTCCTGCTGCCAGAAGCCCAGTGAGGATGGGAGGGCTTAGAACATGGCTGGGCACTATGGTTTCTTCCAGAGTCGTGGATGGCATTTGCTTTACCTTGCCACAACCACTTGTGAGAGGGTCTGCACCTCAGGAAAACTGTTTCCGTGGGAAGCCGGCTTTTGGCCAAACGGGTCTCAGGGCCGTGGGCCTCGGGTGTCCCTCCGGCTCCCCAAAGCACAGAGACGAGGTGAGGGGCTTAGACCATGCCTGGCCCATGTTGTCTCTTCCACCTTGGTGTGTGGCATTTTGTTGACCTGGCTACCCCCACTTGGGATAGGTTTTCCACAGCAAGAGCATATTGCTCGTCGGAAGCCGTTTGGGCCCCAGGGGTCTCCGGGCTGTGTTCGTTGGGGTTGAACTCCTGCTAGCAAAACCGCCGGGATGAGGGAAGGGCTCAGACTGTGCCTGGGCCCTGTGGTCTCTTCCAGGTCAGTGTATGGCATGTCCTTCACCTTGCCACAGGCACTGGGGAGCATGTCTGGACGGGGAGAAGGACTTCCTCGTTGGAAGCCTGTTTCTGTCAAAGAGTCCCAGTGCTGTGTTCCTCTCTTTTCACTCCTGCTGCCAGAAGCCCAGGGAGGATGGGAGGGCTTAGAACATGGCTGGGCACTGGGGTTTCTTCCAGAGAAGGGGATGGCATTGGCTTTCCCTTGCCACCACCCCTTGGGATAGGGTCTGCACCTCAGGAAAGCTGTTTCCGTGGGAAGCCGGCTTTCTGCCCAACGGGCCTCAGGGCCGTGGGCCTCGGCTGTCCCTCCGGCTCCCCAAAGCACAGGGACGAGGTGAGGTGCTTAGACCATGCCTGGGCCATGTTGTTTCTTCCACCTTGTTGTGTGGCATTTTGTTGACCTGGCTACCCCCACTTGGGATAGGTTTTCCACAGCAAGAGCATATTGTTTGTCGGAAGCCGTTTCGGCCCCAGGGGGTCTCCGGGCTGTGTTCGTTGGGGTTGAACTCCTGCTAGCAAAACCGCTGGGATGAGGGAAGGGCTCAGACTGTGCCTGGGCCCTGTGGTCTCTTCCAGGTCAGTGCATGGCATTTCCTTCACCTTGCCACAGGCACTGGGAAGCATGTCAGCACGTGGAGAAGGACTTCCTCGTGGGAAGCCGGTTTCTGTCAAAGGGTCCCAGTGCTGTGCTCCTCTCTTTTCTCTCCTGCTGCCAGAAGCCCAGGGAGGAGGGGACGGCTTAGAACATGGCTGGGCACTGGGGTTTCTTCCAGAGAAGGGGATGGCATTTGCTTTCCCTTGCCACCACCCCTTGGGATAGGGTCTGCAACTCAGGAAAGCTGTTTCCTTGGGAAGCCGGCTTTCTGCCCAACGGGCCTCAGGGCCGTGTGCCTCGGGGGTCCCTCCTGCTCCCCAAAGCACAGAGACGAGGTAGCGGCTTAGACCATGCTTGGGCCATGTCGTCTCTTCCACCTTGGTGTGTGGCATTTTGTTGACCTGGCTACACCCACTTGGGATAGGTTTTCCACAGCAAGAGCATATTGTTCGTCGGAAGCCGTTTGGGCCCCAGCGGGTCTCCGGGCTGTGTTCCTTGGGGTTGAACTCCTGCTAGCAAAACGGCCGGGATGAGGGAAGAGCTCAGACGGTGCCTGGGCACTGTGGTCTCTTACCTGACCCGTACCCTAACTGGAACCCAAACCCTATACCCTGACCCAGACCCTTAGCCTGATCCTGACCATTACCCTGAACCTAACCCTAACCCTAACCCTAACCAGAACCCTAGCATTAACCCGAACCCTAACACTAATCCTAACCCTAACCCGAAACCTAACCCTAACCCTAACCCTAACCCTACCACGAAAACTAACCCTAACCCTAAACCTAACCCTAAGCGTAACGTGAACCCTAACCCTAACCCTAACCCTAAACCAAACCCTTACCCTAACCCTAACCCTAACCCTAACGCTAACCAGAAACCTAACCATAAACCTAACCCTAACCTTAACCCGAAACCGAACCCTAACCCGAATCCTAAACCGAACCCTAACCCTAACCCTAACCCTAACCCTAACCCCTAACCTGACCCCAAACTCGAACCCTAACCCTAACCCTAACCCTAAACCTAACCCTAACCCGAACCCTAACCCGAACACCAATTCTAACCCTAACCCTAACCCTAACCCTAACCCTCAGCCTAACCCGAACCCTAACCCTAACCCTAACCCTAACCCTAACCCTAACCCTAACCCTAACCCTAACCCTAACCCTAACCCTGTCACGAACATCAACCCGAAACCTAACCCAAATCCTAACCCGAACCCTAACCCTAACCCTAACCCTAACCCTCACCGGAACCCTAACACGAACGCTAACCCTAACCCTGACTCTAACACTAACATTAAACTTAACCCTAACCCGAATCTGAGCCCTAACCCTAACCCTAACCCTAACCCTAACCCTAACCCTAACCCGAAAACTAACCCTAACCCTAACCCTAAACTTAACCCTAACCCTAACCCAACCCCGAAACCAAATCGTAACCCTAACCCTAACCGTAACCCTAACCCTAACCCTAACCCTAACCATAATCGGAACCCGAACCCTAACCCTAACCCGAACCCTAACCCTAACCCTAACCCTAACCCTAAACTACCCTAACCCTAACCCTAACCATAATCGGAACCCGAACACTAACCCTAACCCGAACCCTAACCCTAACCCTAACGTGAACCCGAACCCGAATCCAAAACCTAACCCTAACCCGAACCCTAACCCGAACTCTAACCCTAACCCTAACCCTAAACCTAACTCAAACCCTAACCCGAACCCTAACCCTAACCCTAACCCTAACCCTAACCCTAACATAACCCTAACCCGAACCCGAACCCTAACCCTAACCCTAACCCTAACCCGTACCCTAACCCGAACCCGAAACCTAACCCTAACCCTAACCCTAACCCTGATCCGAACCCTAACCCTAACCCTAACATGAACCCTAACTCTAAACCTAACCCGAACCCGAAGCCAAACACTAACCATAACCCAAACGATACCCGAACCCGAACCCTAAACCAAAACCGATCCCGCACCCTAACCCTAACCCGAAACCTAACCCTAACCCTAACCATAACCGGAACCCTAACACTGACTCGAACCCTAACGCTAACCCTATCCCTAACCTGAAACCTAATCGTAACCCTAACCCGAACCCTAACCCTAACCCTAACCGTACTCCTAACCCGAATGCTAACCCTAACCCGAACCCGAACCCTAAGCCGACCCTAACCCTAACCCTATCCCTAACCGGAAACCTAACCCTAACCCTAACCCGAACCCGAAACCTAACCCTAACCCTAACCCTAACCCTAACCCTAACCCTAATCCGAACACTAACCCTAAACCTAACCCTAACCCTAACTCTAAACCTAACCCGAACCCGAAGCCAAACACTAACCATAACCCAAACGATACCCGAACCCGAACCCTAAACCAAAACCGATCCCGCACCCTAACCCTAACCCGAAACCTAACCCTAACCCTAACCCTAACCCTATCCCTAACCGGAAACCTAACCCTAACCCTAACCCGAACCCTAACCCTAAACCTAACCCAAAACCGAACCCGAACCCTAACCCTAACCGTAACCCTAACCCGAACACTAAACCTAACCCGACCCTAACCCTAACCCTATCCCTAACCTGAAACCTAACCCTAACCCGAACCCGAACCCGAACAATAACCCTAACCCTAACCCTAACCCAAACCCTAACCCTAACACGAACCCAAACCCGAACCCGAACCCAAAATCTAACCCTAACCCGAACGCTAACCCAAACCCGAACCCTAACCCAAATCCTAACCCTAAACTTAACCCTAAAACGAACCCGAACCCTAAACCGAACCCTAACCCTAACCCTAACCCTAACCCTAACCCTAACCCTAACCCAAAACCGAACCCGAACCCTAACCCTAACCGTAACCCTAAGCCGAACACTAAACCTAACCCGACCCTAACCCTAACCCTATGCCTAACCTGAAACCTAACCCTAACCCTAACCCGAACCCGAACACTAACCCTAACCCTAAAACATAACCCGAACCCTAACCCTAACCCGAACCCTAACCCTAACCCAAACCCTAACCCGAAAACAAACCCTAACCCGAACCCTAACCCTAACCCTAACCCTAACCCGAACACTAACCCTAACCTGACCCAAACCCTAACCCTATTCCTAACCTGAAACCTAACCCGAACCCTAACCCGAAACCGAACCCGAACCCTAACCCTAACCCGAACCCGAACCCTAACCCTAACCCGAACCCTAACACGAACCCTAACCCTAACCCGAAACCGAACCCAAACCCTAACCCTAACCCTAACCCGAACCCGAACCCTAACCCTAACCCTAACGCTTACCCTAACCCGAACCCAAACCCGACCCCTAACCCAAAACCGAACCCGAACCCTAACCCTAAGCCTAACCCGAACCCTAAACCTAACCCGAAACCGAACCCGAACCCTAACCCTAACCCTAACCCGAACCCTAAACCTAACCCGAAACCTAACCCGAACCCGAACCCTAACCCGAACCCAAACCCTAACCCTAACCCGACCCCTATCCCGAAACCGAACCCGAACCCTAACCCTAACCCTAACCCGAAACCTAACCCGAACCCGAACCCTAACCCGAACCCTAACCCTAACCCTAACCCTAACCCTAACCCTAAACCGAACCCTAACCCTAACCGTAACCCGCACCCTAACCCTAAACCGAACCCTAACCCGAACCCGAACCCGAACCCTAACCCGAACCCTTACCCTAACCCTAACCCGAACCCTAACCCGAGCCTGAACCCGAACCCGAACCCGAACCCTAATCCTAACCCGAACCCGAACCCTAATCCTAACCCGAACCCGAACCCGAATCCATACTCGAAAGCGAAACCAATACCGAACCAGAACCCGAACCCGAACCCTAACCCCTAACCCGAACCCGAACCCGAATCCATAACTGAAAGCGAAACCGATACCGAACCCGAACCGTAACTGAAACCGAACCCTACCCGAACCCGAACCCGAACCCTATCCGAACCCGAACCTGAAACCTACCCGAACCAGAACCAGAACCAGAACCCAAACCCCTAACCCGAACCCGAACCCGAAACCCATAATTGTTTGTGCCAATGTAAAGAAAATGCCATACGCTTATCTGTAAGAAACAACAGTGCCCTGGAACAGTCTGAGCCTTAATATCAGCACTGTGCTTTTGGGAGCGGGAGTTAAAGCGGAGGCAAACAGCACTAAGACACATTTGGCAAAAATCGCGTTCCAATGAATAATATTTTCTTCCCTTTCAAACCCAAACGTAAGTGGTTGTGGCCAGATAAATAAATGCCACACCCTTATGTGTAAGAAACAACAGTGCCCAGGAACGGGTTTCTACGTGAAGAAAATATTTCTCGTTGGAACTCCGCTTTTTTACTTTACCTTCCACAACCCCTTGTGATAGGGTTTCCACGTTAAGAAAATAGTTTTCATTGGAAGCCGGTTTTTCCCAAATGTGTCTAAGTGCTGTATTCCTCGGGTTTCACTCATGCTACCAAAAGCACAGTGATGATGTTAGGGCTTAGACTGTTCCTGGGTAATGTTGTTTCTTACACATAAGGGTGTGGCATTTTCTTTACATTGCCACAACCACATATGATAGGGTTTCAACATGAACAAAATATTTTTCGTTGGAAGCGGTTTTTTGTCAAATGTGTCTCAATACCGTGTTGTTCGGGATTAACTAATGCTACCGAAATCACTATGATGATGTGAGGGCTCAGACCGATCCTGGAAACTTGTTTCTTACAGATAAGCGTATGGCATTTTCTTTACATTGGCACAAACAATTATGATAGAGTTTGCAAAAGAGAAAATTTATTTCATTGAAAGGCGGTTTTTGCCAAATTTTCTCAGCTGTTTGCCTCGGTTTTAACTCATGATACCAAAAGAACAGTGATGATCTTAGGGCTCAGACCGTCCATGGGACCAGTTATTTCTTACAAATAAGCATATGGCACATCCTTTAGCTTGCCACAACAAATTAAGATAGAGTTTGCACATCAAGAAATATTTTTCATTTGAACCCGTTTCTGCCAAATATGTCTCAGTACTATGTCCTCAGCACTTGGGAGGATGTCTGCACGTGGAGAAAGACTTTTTCGTGGGAAGCCGGCATTTGTCAAACGGGTTCCAGTGCTGTGCTCCTCTCTTTTCACTCCTGCTGCCAGAAGCCCAGTGAGGATGGGAGGGCTTAGAACATGGCTGGGCACTATGGTTTCTTCCAGAGTCGTGGATGGCATTTGCTTTACCTTGCCACAACCACTTGTGAGAGGGTCTGCACCTCAGGAAAACTGTTTCCGTGGGAAGCCGGCTTTTGGCCAAACGGGTCTCAGGGCCGTGGGCCTCGGGTGTCCCTCCGGCTCCCCAAAGCACAGAGACGAGGTGAGGGGCTTAGACCATGCCTGGGCCATGTTGTCTCTTCCACCTTGGTGTGTGGCATTTTGTTGACCTCGCTACCCCCACTTGGGATAGGTTTTCCACAGCAAGAGCCTATTGTTCGTCGGAAGCCGTTTGGGCCCCAGGGGGTCTCCGGGCTGTGTTCGTTGGGGTTGAACTCCTGGTACCAAAACCGCTGGGATGAGGGAAGGGCTCAGACTGTGCCTGGGCCCTGTGGTCTCTTCCAGGTCAGTGCATCGCATTTCCTTCCCCTTGCCACAGGCACCTGGGAGCATGTCTGCACGTGGAGAAAGACTTTCCCATAGGAAGCCGGTTTCGGTCAAACGGGTCCCAGTGCTCTGCTCCTCTCTTTTCACTCCTGCTACCAGAAGCCCAAGGAGGATGGGAGGGCTTAGAACATGGCTGGGCACTGGGGTTTCTTCCAGCGAAGTGGAGGGCATTTGCATTACCTTGCCACAACCACTTGGGATAGGGTGTGCACCTCAGGAAAACTGTTTCTGTGGGAAGCCGGCTTTTGGCCAAACGGGTCTCAGGCCCATGGGCCTCGGGTGTCCCTCCGGCTCCCCAAAGCACAGGGACGAGGTGAGGTGCTTAGACCATGCCTGGGCAATGTTGTTTCTTACACCTGGGTGTGTTGCATTTTGTTCACCTGGCTACCCCTATTTGGGATAGGTTTTCCATAGCAAGAGCATACTGCTCATCGGAAGCCGTTTTTCCCCAGGGGTCTCCGGGCTGTGTTCGTTGGGGTTGACTCCTGCTAGCAAAACCGCCGGGATGAGGGAAGGGCTCAGACTGCGCCTGGGCCCTGTGGTTTCTTCCAGGTCAGTGTATGGCATTTCCTTCTCCTTGCCACAGGCACTTGGGAGCATGTCTGCACGTGGAGAAAGACTTTCCCGTGGGAAGCCGGTTTTTGTCAAACGGGTCCCAGTGCTGTGCTCCTCTCTTTTCACTCCGGCTGTCAGAAGCCCAGTGAGGATGGGAGGGCTTAGAATATGGATGGGCACTGTGGTTTCTTCCAGAGACGTGGATGGCATTTGCTTTACCTTGCCACAACTACTTGGAAGAGGGTCTGCACCTCAGGAAAACTGTTTCCGTGGAAAGCCGGCTTTTGGCCAAACAGGTCTCAGGCCCATGGGCCTCGGGTGTCCCTCCAGCTCCCCAAAGAACAGGGACGAGGTGAGGGGCTTAGACCATGCCTGGGCAATGTTGTTTCTTACACCTGGGTGTGTGGCATTTTGTTGACCTACCTACCCCCACTTGGGATAGGTTTTCCACAGCAAGCACCTCTTGTTCGTCGGAAGCCGTTTTTGCCCCAGGGGTCTCCGGGCTGTTTTCGTTGGGGTTGAACTCCTGCTAGCAAAACCGCCAGGATGAGGGAAGGGTTCAGACTGTGCCTGGGCCCTGTGGTCTCTTCCAGGTCAGTGTATGGCATTTCCTTCACCTTGCGTCAAGCACTTGGGAGCATGTCTGCACGTGGAGAAAGACTTTCCCGTGGGAAGCCGGTTTCTGTCAAACGGGTCCCAGTGCTCTGCTCCTCTCTTTTCACTCCTGCTGCCAGAAGCCCAGGGAGGATGGGAGGGCTTAGAACATGGCTGGGCACTGTGGTTTCTTCCAGAGAAGTGGAGGGCATTTGGTTTACCTTGCCACAACCACTTCTGAGAGGGTCTGCACCTCAGGAAAACTGTTTCAGTGGGAAGCCGGCTTTTTGCAAAGGGGTCTCAGGGCCGTGGGCCTCGGGTGTCCCTCCGGCTCCCCAAAGAACAGGGACGAGGTGAGGGGCTTAGACCATGCCTGGGCAATGTTGTTTCTTACACCTGGGTGTGTGGCATTTTGTTGACCTGGCTACCCCCACTTGGGATAGGTTTTCCACAGCAAGCGCCTATTGTTCCTCGGAAGCCGTTTTTGCCTCAGGGGTCTCCGGGCTGTGTTCGTTGGGGTTGAACTCCTTCTAGCAAAACCGCCGGGATGAGGGAAGGGCTCAGACTGTGCCTGGGCCCTGTGGTCTCTTCCAGGTCAGTGTATGGCATTTCCTTCACCTTGCCACAGGCACTGGGGAGCATGTCTGGACGGGGAGAAGGACTTCCTCGTTGGAAGCCGGTTTCTGTCAAAGGGTCCCAGTGCTGTGCTCCTCTCTTTTCTCTCCTGCTGCCAGAAGCCCAGGGAGGAGGGGAGGGCTTAGAACATAGCTGGGCCTGGGGTTTCTTCCAGAGAAGGGGATGGCATTTGCTTTCCCTTGCCACCACCCCTTGGGATAGGGTCTGCACCTCAGGAAAGCTGTTTCCTTGGGAAGCCGGCTTTCTGCCCAACGGGCCTCAGGGCCGTGGGCCTCGGGGGTCCCTCCGGCTCCCCACAGCACAGGGACGAGGTGAGGGGCTTAGACCATGCCTGGGCCATGTTGTTTCTTCCACCTGGGTGTGTGGCATTTTGTTGACCCGGCTAACCCCACTTGGGATAGGTTTTCCACAGCAAGAACATATTGTTCGTCGGAAGCCGTTTGGGCCCCAGGGGGTCTCCGGGCTGTGTTCCTTGGGGTTGAACTCCTGCTAGCAAAAGCGCCGGGATGAGGGAAAGGCTCAGACTGTGCCTGGGCCGTGTCGTCTCTTCCAGGTCAGTGTATGGCATTTCCTTCACTTTGCCACAGGCACTGCGAAGCATGTCTGCAAGTGGAGAAGGACTTCCTCGAGGGAAGCCGGTTTCTGTCAAAGGGTCCCAGTGCTGTGCTCCTCTCTTTTCTCTCCTGCTGCCAGAAGCCCAGGGAGGAGGGGAGGGCTTAGAACGTGGCTGGGCACTGGGGTTTCTTCCAGAGAAGGAGATGGCATTTTTTTCCCTTGCCACCACCCCTTGGGATAGGGTCTGCACCTCAGGAAAGCTTTTCCGTGGTAGGCCGGCTTTCTGCCCAACGGGCCTCAGGGCCGTGTGCCTTGGGGGTCACTCCTGCTCCCCAAAGCACAGAGACGAGGTAGGGGCTTAGACCATGCTTGGGCCATGTTGTCTCCTCCACCTTGGTGTGTGGCATTTTGTTGACCTGGCTACACCCACTTGGGATAGGTTTTCCACAGCAAGAGCATATTGTTCGTCGGAAGCCGTTTGGGCCCCAGCGGGTCTCCGGGCTGTGTTCGTTGGGGTTGAACTCCTGCTAGCAAAACCGCCGGGATGAGGGAAAGGCTCAGACTGTGCCTGGGCCCTGTGGCCTCTTCGAGGTCAGTGTATGGCATTTCCTTCACCTTGCCACAGGCACTGGGGAGCATGTCTGCACGTGGAGAAGGACGTCCTCGTGGGAAGTCGGTTTCTGTCAAAGGGTCCCAATGCTGTGTTCCTCTCTTTTCACTCCTGCTGCCAGAAGCCTAGGGAGCAGGGGAGGGCTTAGAACATTGGTGGGCAGTGGGGTTTCTTCCAGAGAAGGGGATGGCATTTCCTTTCCCTTGCCACCACCCCTTGGGATAGGGGCTGCACCTCAGGAAAGCTGTATCCGTGGGAAGCCGGCTTTTTGCAAAGGGGTCTCAGGGCCATGGGCCTCGGGTGTCCCTCTGGCTCCCCAAAGCACAGGGACGAGGTGAGGGGCTTAGACCGTGCCTGGGCAATGTTGTTTCTTACACCTGGGTGTGTGGCATTTCGTTGACCTGGCTACCCCCACTTGGGATAGGTTTTCCACAGCAAGCACCTCTTGTTCGTCGGAAGCCGTTTTTGCCCCAGGGGTCTCCGGGCTGTGTTCGTTGGGGTTGAACTCCTGCTAGCAAAACCGCCGGGATGAGGGAAGGGTTCAGACTGTGCCTGGGCCCTGTGGTCTCTTCCAGGTCAGTGTATGGCGTATCCTTCCCCTTGCCACAGGCACCTGGGAGCATGTCTGCACGTGGAGAAAGACTTTCCCGTGGGAAGCCGGTTTTTGTCAAACGGGTCCCAGTGCTCTGCTCCTCTCTTTTCACTCCTGCTGCCAGAAGCCCAGGGAGGATGGGAGGGCTTAGAACATGGCTGGGCACTGTGGTTTCTTCCAGAGAAGTGGAGGGCATTTGCATTACCTTGCCACAACCACTTGGGATAGGGTGTGCACCTCAGGAAAACTGTTTCCGTGGGAAGCCGGCTTTTTACAAAGGGGTCTCAGGGCCGTGGGCCTCGACTGTCCCTCCGGCTCCCCAAAGCACAGGGACGAGGTGAGGGGCTTAGACCATGCCTGGGCAATGTTGTTTCTTACACCTGGGTGTGTGGCATTTTATTGACCTGGCTACCCCCACTTGGGATAGGTTTTCAACAGCAAGCACCTTTGTTCGTCTGAAGCCTTTTTTGCCTCAGGGGTCTCCGGGCTGTGTTCCTTGGGGTTGAACTCCTGCTAGCAAAACCGCCGGGATGAGGGAAGGGTTCAGACTGTGCCTGGGCCCTGTGGTCTCTTCCAGGTCAGTGTATGGCATTTCCTTCCCCTTGCCACAGGCACCTGGGAGCATGTCTGCACGTGGAGAAAGACTTTCCCGTGGGAAGCCGGTTTTTTTTCAAATGGGTCCCAGTGCTCTGCTCCTCTCTTTTCACTCCTGCTGCCAGAACCCCAGGGAGGATGGGAGGGCTTAGAACATGGCTGGGCACTGTGGTATCTTCCAGAGAAGTGGAGGGCATTTGCTTTACCTTGCCAAAACCACTTGTGAGAGGGTCTGCACCTCAGGAAAACTGTTTCCGTGGGAAGCCGGCTTTTTGCAAAGGGGTCTCAGGGCCGTGGGCCTCGGCTGTCCCTCCGGCTCCCCAAAGCACAGGGACGAGGTGAGGGGCTTAGACCATGCCTGGGCCATGTTGTTTCTTCCACCTGGGTGTGTGGCATTTTGTTGACCTGGCTACCCCCACTTGGGATAGGTTTTCCACAGCATGAGCATATTGTTTGTCGGAAGCCGTTTGGGCCCCAGGGGGTCTCCGGGCTGTGTTCCTTGGGGTTGAACTCCTGCCAGCAAAACCACTGGGATGAGGGAAGGGCTCAGACTGTGCCTGGGCCCTGTGGTCTCTTCCAGGTCAGTGCATGGCATTTCCTTCCCCTTGCCACAGGCACCTGGGAGCATGTCTGCACGTGGAGAAAGACTTTCCCATAGGAAGCCGGTTTTGGTCAAACGGGTCCCAGTGCTCTGCTCCTCTCTTTTCACTCCTGCTGCCAGAAGCCCAGGGAGGATGGGAGGGCTTAGAGCATGGGTGGGCACTGGGGTTTCTTCCAGCGAAGTGGAGGGCATTTGCATTACCTTGCCACAACCACTTGGGATAGGGTGTGCACCTCAGGAAAACTGTTTCTGTGGGAAGCCGGCTTTTGGCCAAACGGGTCTCAGGCCCGTGGGCCTCGGGTGTCCCTCCGGCTCCCCAAAGCACAGGGACGAGGTGAGGTGCTTAGAACATGCCTGGGCAATGTTGTTTCTTACACCTGGGTGTGTTGCATTTTGTTCACCTGGCTACCCCTATTTGGGATAGGTTTTCCATAGCAAGAGCATACTGCTCATGGAAGCCGTTTTTGCCCCAGGGGTCTCCGGGCTGTGTTCGTTGGGGTTGACTCCTGCTAGCAAAACCGCCGGGATGAGGGAAGGGCTCAGACTGTGCCTGGGCCCTGTGGTCTCTTCCAGGTCAGTGTATGGCATTTCCTTCCCCTTGCCACAGGCACCTGGGAGCATG
Organism: Ursus americanus; assembly: GCF_024610735.1. Taxonomy (NCBI): domain Eukaryota; kingdom Metazoa; phylum Chordata; class Mammalia; order Carnivora; family Ursidae; genus Ursus; species Ursus americanus. The sequence continues at coordinate 79,793,056 of NC_142136.1, read as the reverse complement.
TCTGCACGTGGAGAAAGACTTTCCCGTGGGAAGCCAGTTTTTGTCAAACGGGTCCCAGTGCTCTGCTCCTCTCTTTTCACTCCTGCTTCCAGAAGCCCAGGGAGGATGGGAGGGCTTAGAACATAGCTGGGCACTGTGGTTTCTTCCAGAGAAGTGGAGGGCATTTGCTTTACCTTGCCACAACCACTTGTGAGAGGGTCTGCACCTCAGGAAAACTGTTTCCGTGGGAAGCCGGCTTTTTGCAAAGGGTTCTCAGGGCCGTGGGCCTCGGCTGTCCCTCCGGCTCCCCAAAGCACAGGGACGAAGTGAGGGGCTTAGACCATTCCTGGGCAATGTTGTTTCTTCCACCTGGTTGTGTGGCATTTTGTTGACCTGGCTACCCCCACTTGGGATAGGTTTTCCACAGCAAGCACCTATTGTTCGTCGGAAGCCGTTTTTGCCCCAGGCGTCTTCGGGATGTGTTCCTTGGGGTTGAACTCCTGCTAGCAAAACCGCCGGGATGAGGGAAGGGTTCACACTCTGCCTGGGCCCTGTGGTCTCTTCCAGGTCAGTGTATGGCATTTCCTTCCCCTTGCCACCTGCACCTGGGAGCATGTCTGCACGTGGAGAAAGACTTTCCCATAGGAAGCCGGTTTTTGTCAAACGGGTCCCAGTGCTCTGCTCCTCTCTTCTCACTCCTGCTGCCAGAATCCCAGGGAGGATGGGAGGGCTTAGAACATGGCTGGGCACTGTGGTTTCTTCAAGAGAAGTGGAGGGCATTTGCATTACCTTGCCACAACCACTTGGGATAGGGTGTGCACCTCAGGAAAACTGTTTCCGTGGGAAGCCGGCTTTTTGCAAAGGGGTTTCAGGGCCGTGGGCCTCGGCTGTCCCTCCGGCTCCCCAAAGCACAGGGACGAGGTGAGGGGCTTAGACCGTGCCTGGGCAATGTTGTTTCTTACACCTGGGTGTGTGGCATTTCGTTGACCTGGCTACCCCCACTTGGGATAGGTTTTCCACAGCAAGCACCTCTTGTTCGTCGGATGCCGTTTTTGCCCAGGGGTCTCCGGGCTGTGTTCGTTGGGGTTGAACTCCCGCTAGCAAAACCGCCGGGATGAGGGAAGGGCTCAGACTGTGCCTGGGCCCTGTGGTCTCTTCCAGGTCAGTGTATGGCATTTCTTTCACGTTGCCACAGGCACTGGGGAGCATGTCTGCACGTGGAGAAGGACTTTCTCGTGGGAAGCCGGTTTCTGTCAAACGGGTCCCAGTGCTCTGCTCCTCTCTTTTCACTCCTGCTGCCAGAAGCCCAGGGAGGATGGGAGGGCTTAGAACATGGCTTGGCACTGTGGTTTCTTCAAGAGAAGGGGAGGGCATTTGCATTACCTTGCCACAACCACTTGGGATAGGGTCTGCACCTGAAGAAAACTGTTTCCGTGGGAAGCCGGCTTTTTGCAAAGGGGTCTCAGGGCCGTGGGCCTCGGCTGTCCCTCCGGCTCCCCAAAGCACAGGGACGAGGTGAGGGGCTTAGACCATGCCTGGGCAATGTTGTTTCTTACACCTGGGTGTGTGGCATTTTGTTGACCTGGCTACCCCCACTTGGGATAGGTTTTCCACAGCAAGCGCCTATGGTTCCTCGGAAGCCGTTTTTGCCTCAGCGGTGTCCGGGCTGTGTTCCTTGGGGTTGAACTCCTGCTAGCAAAACCGTCGGGATGAGGGAAGGGTTCAGACTGTGCCTGGGCCCTGTGGTCTCTTCCAGGTCACTGTATGGCATTTCCTTCCCCTTGCCACAGGCACCTGGGAGCATGTCTGCACGTGGAGAAAGACTTTCCCATAGGAAGCCGGTTTTTGTCAAACGGGTCCCAGTGCTCTGCTCCTCTCTTTTCACTCCTGCTGCCAGAAGCCCAGGGAGGATGGGAGGGCTTAGAATATGGATGGGCACTGTGGTTTCTTCCAGAGAAGTGGAGGGCATTTGCATTACCTTGCCACAACCAGTTGGGATAGGGTCTGCACCTCAGGAAGACTCTTTCCGTCGGAAGCCGGCTTTTTGCAAAGGGGTCTCAGGGCAGTGGGCCTCGGGTGTCCCTCCGGCTCACCAAAGCACAGGGACGAGGTGAGGGGCTTAGACCGTGCTGGGCAATTTTGTTTCTTACACCTGGGTGTGTGGCATTTCGTTGACCTGGCTACCCCCACTTGGGATAGGTTTTCCACAGCAAGAGCATAATGTTCGTCGGAATCCGTTTTTGCCCCAGGGGTCTCCGGGCTGTGTTCGTTGGGTTTGAACTTCTGGTAGCAAAACTGCCGGGATGAGGAAAGAGCTCAGACGGTGCCTGGGCACTGTGTCTCTTACCTGACCCGTACCCTAACTGGAACCCAAACCCTATACCCTGACCCAGACCCTTAGCCTGATCCTGACCATTACCCTGACCCTAACCCTAACCCTAACCCTAACCATTACCCTGACCCTAACCCTAACCCTAACCCTAACCCTAACCCTAACCCTAACACTAATCCTAACCCTAACCTGAAACCTAACCCTAACCCTAAACCTAACCCTACCACGAAAACTAACCCTAACCCTACCTAACCCTAAGGGTAACGTGAACCCTAACCCTAACCCTAACCCGAACCCTAACCCTAACCCTAAAACAAACCCTAACCGTAAACCTAACCCTAATCTGAAGCCGAACCCTAACCCTAACCCTACCCGAACCCTAACCCTAAACCAAACCCTAAACCTAACCCTAACCCTACCCGAACCCTAACCCTAAACCAAACCCTAACCCTAAACCTAACCCGAACCCTAACCCTAACCCTCACCCGAATCCTACCCCAAACCCTAACCCTAACCCTAACCCTAACATGAACAGAAACCCGAAACCTAACCCTAACCCTAACCCTAACACGAACACTAAACCTAACCCTAACCCTAACCATAACGTGAACCCTAACCCTCACCCGAACCCTAACCCTAACCCGAACCCTCACCCTAACCCGAACTCTAACCCTAACCATAACCCCAACCCGAAACCTAACCCTAACAGTAACCCTAACCCGAAACCTAACCCTAACCCGAACACTAACCCTAACCCTAATCCTCACCCTAAACCTAACCCTAACCCTAACCCTAACCCTAACAGTAACCCTAACCCTAACCCTAACCCTAACCCTAACCCTAATCCTAAACCAAACCCTAACCCTAAACCTAACCCTAACCCTAACCCGAACCGTAACCATAACCCTAACCCTAACCTTAACCCGAAACCGAACGCTAACCGAAACCTGACCCGAACCAGAACACTAAACCTGACGCGAATTTGAACCCAAAACCTAACCCGAACCCGAACCCCGAACCCGAACCCCTAACCCTAACCCTAACCCTAACCCTACAAGAACCCTAACCCTAACCCTAAAACTAACCCGAACCCTGGCCCTAACTCAAACCCTAACCCGAACCCTAACCCTAACCCTAACCCTAACTCAAACCCTAACCCGAACCCTAACCCTAACCCGAACCCGAACCCTTCCCTAACCCTAACCCATACCCGAACCCTAACCCTAACCCTCCCCGAACCCTAACCCTAACCCAAACCCTAACCCTAACCCGAACCCTAACCGTAACCCTAACCCTAACCCGTACCCTCACCCTAACCCTAATCCCTAAACACTGACCTTGACCCTAACCCTAACCCTGACACTGACCCTGACCCTAACCCTAACCCGAACCCTGACCGGAACCTGAAGCCTAACCCTGACGCGAACCTGAACCCGAACCCAAACCCCGAACCTGAACCCGAAACCAAACCCCTAACCCTAAGCCTAACCCTAACCCGAACCCTTACATGAACCCAAACCCTAATGCGAACCCTCACCCGAACCCTAACCCGAACCCTATCCCTAAACCGAACCCGAACCTGACCCGAACCCTAATCACGAAACCTAACCCTGACCCTGAGCATGACCCTGACCCTAACCCTCACCCTAAACCCTTAAACCTGACCCTGAACCTAACCTTAAACCTGACCCTTACCCTGACCCTAAACCCTAAACCCTGACCCTGACCCTGACCCTAACCCTAAACCGAACCCTGACCCGAACCTGAACACTAACCGTGATGCGAACTTGAACCCGAACCTGAACGCGAACCCCTAACCTGACCCCAAACCCGAACCCCTAACCCTAACCCTAACCCTAAATCTAACCCTAACCCGAACCCAAACCGAACACCAATTCTAACCCTAACCCTAACCCTAACCGAAAACGAACCCGAACCCGAACCATAACCCAAACGCGAACCCTAACCATAACCCGAACCCGAACCCTATCCCTAACCCTAAACTTAAACCCTAAAACCTCACTGTGACCCTAACACTAACCCTGATCCTGACCATGAACCTGACCCTGACCCTAGACCCTAAACCCTGACGCTGACCCTGACCCTAACCCAAACCCAAAACCTGACCTGAACCCTAACCCTAACCCTAACCCTAACCCTACCCGAACCCTAACCCTAAAACAAACCCTACCGTAAACCTAACCCTAACCTGAAGCCGAACCCTAACCCTAACCCTACCCGAACCCAACCCTAAACCAAACCCTAAACCTAACCCTAAACCTACCCGAACCCTAACCCTAAACCAATCCCTAACCCTAAACCTAACCCGAACCCTAACCCTAACCCTCACCCGAATCCTACCCCAAACCCTAACCCTAACCCTAACCCTAACATGAACAGAAACCCGAAACCTAACCCTAACCCTAACCCTAACATGAACACTAAACCTAACCCTAACCCTAACCATAACGTGAACCCTAACCCTAACCCTAACCCGAACCCTAACCCTAACCCTAACCCAAACCCTCACCCGAACCCGAACTCTAACCCTAACCATAACCCCAACCCAAAACCTAACCCTAACAGTAACCTTAACCCGCAACCTAACCCTAACCCGAACACTAACCCTAACCCTAATCTTCAGCCTAACCCGAACCCGAACCCTAACGCTAACCCTACCTGAAGCCTAATCCTAAACCAAACCCTAACCCTAAACCTAACCCTAACCCTAACCCGAACCGTAACCATAACCCTAACCCTAACCTTAACCCGAAACCGAACGCTAACCGAAACCTGACCCGAACCAGAACACTAAACCTGACGCGAATTTGAACCCAAAACCTAACCCGAACCCGAACCCCGAACCCGAACCCCTAACCCTAACCCTAACCCTAACCCTACAAGAACCCTAACCCTAACCCTAAAACTAACCCGAACCCTGGCCCTAACTCAAACCCTAACCCGAACCCTAACCCTAACCCTAACCCTAACTCAAACCCTAACCCGAACCCTAACCCTAACCCGAACCCGAACCCTTCCCTAACCCTAACCCATACCCGAACCCTAACCCTAACCCTCCCCGAACCCTAACCCTAACCCAAACCCTAACCCTAACCCGAACCCTAACCGTAACCCTAACCCTAACCCGTACCCTCACCCTAACCCTAATCCCTAAACACTGACCTTGACCCTAACCCTAACCCTGACACTGACCCTGACCCTAACCCTAACTCGAACCCTGACCGGAACCTGAAGCCTAACCCTGACGTGAACCTGAACCCGAACCCAAACCCCGAACCTGAACCCGAAACCAAACCCCTAACCCTAAGCCTAACCCTAACCCGAACCCTTACATGAACCCAAACCCTAATACGAACCCTCACCCGAACCCTAACCCGAACCCTATCCCTAAACCGAACCCGAACCTGACCCGAACCCTAATCACGAAACCTGACCCTGACCCTGACCATGACCCTGACCCTAACCCTCACCCTAAACCCTTAAACCTGACCGTGAACCTAACCTTAAACCTGACCCTGACCCTGACCCTAAACCCTAAACCCTGACACTGACCCTGACCCTCACCCTAACCCGAACCCTGACCCGAACCTGAACACTAACCCTGACGCGAACATCAACCCGAAACCTAACCCGAATCCTAACCTGAACCCTAACCCTAACCCTAACCCTAACCCTCACCCGAACCCTAACACGAACGCTAACCCTAACCCTGACTCTAACACTAACATTAAACTTAACCCTAACCCGAATCTGAGCCCTAACTCTAACCCTAACCCTATCCGAACCCTAACCCTAACCCAAACCCTAACCGTAACCCTAACCCGAAAACTAACCCAAACCCTAACCCTAACCCTAACCCTAACCCAACCCCGAACCCAAATCGTAACCCTAACCCTAACCGTAACCCTAACCATAACCCTAACCATAATCGGAACCCGAACCCTAACCCTAACCCGAACTCTAAACCTAACCCTAACCCTAACCGTAAACTACCCTAACCCTAACCCGAACCCTAACCCTAACCCTAACCGTAACCCTAACCCAAACACTAACCCTAACCCGAATCGTAACCTTAACCCGAACCGTAACCCTAACCCTAACCGTAACCATAACCCGAACCCGAAACTTAACCGTAACCCGAACCCTAACCCTAACCCGACCCTAACCATAACCCTATCCCTAACCGGAAACCTAACCCTAACCCTAACCCGAACCCGAAACCGAACCCTAAACCTAACCCTAACCCTAACCCTAACCCGACCCTAACCATAACCCTATCCCTAACCAGAAACCTAACCCTAACCCTAACCCGAACCCGAAACCGAACCCTAACCCTAACCCTAACCCTAACCCTAAACCGAACCCGAAACCTAACCCTAACCCTAACCCTAACCCTGATCCGAACCCTAACCCTAACCCTAACATGAACCCTAACTCTAAACCTAACCCGAACCCGAAGCCAAACACTAACCATAACCCAAACGATACCCGAACCCGAACCCTAAACCAAAACCGATCCCGCACCCTAACCCTAACCCGAAACCTAACCCTAACCCTAACCATAACCGGAACCCTAACCCTGACTCGAACCCTAACGCTAACCCTATCCCTAACCTGAAACCTAATCGTAACCCTAACCCGAACCCTAACCCTAACCCTAACCGTACCCCTAACCCGAATGCTAACCCTAACCCGAACCCTAACCCTAAGCCGACCCTAACCCTAACCCTATCCCTAACCGGAAACCTAACCCTAACCCTAACCCGAACCTAACCCTAACCCTAACCCTAACCCTAACCCTAATCCGAACACTAAACCTAAACCTAACCCTAACCCTAACTCTAAACCTAACCCGAACCCGAAGCCAAACACTAACCATAACCCAAACGATACCCGAACCCGAACCCTAAACCAAAACCGATCCCGCAACCTAACCCTAACCCGAAACCTAACCCTAACCCTAACCCTAACCCTATCCCTAACCGGAAACCTAACCCTAACCCTAACCCGAACCCTAACCCTAAACCTAACCCAAAACCGAACCCGAACCCTAACCCTAACCGTAACCCTAACCCGAACCCTAACCCTAAGCCGACCCTAACCCTAACCCTATCCCTAACCTGAAACCTAACCCTAACCCGAACCCGAACCCGAACAATAACCCTAACCCTAACCCAAACCCTAACCCTAACACGAACCCAAACCTGAACCCGAACCCAAAATCTAACCCTAACCCGAACGCTAACCCAAACCCGAACCCTAACCCAAATCCTAACCCTAAACTTAACCCTAAAACGAACCCGAACCCTAAACCGAACCCTAACCCTAACCCTAACCCTAACCCTAAACCTAACCCAAAACCGAACCCGAACCCTAACCCTAACCGTAACCCTAAGCCGAACACTAAACCTAACCCGACCCTAACCCTAAACCTATGCCTAACCTGAAACCTAACCCTAACCCTAACCCGAACCCGAACACTAACCCTAACCCTAAAACATAACCCGAACCCTAACCGTAACCCGAACCCTAACCCTAACCCTAACCCTAATGAGAACCCGAACCTGAATCCAAACCCTAACCCTAACCCAAACCCTAACCCGAACCCTAACCCTAAGCCTAACCCGACCCGAACCCGAACCGTAACCCTAACCCTAACGCTAACCCTAACCTGAACCCTAACCCTAACCCTAACTCTTACCCTAAGCCTAACCCGAACCCGAACCCTAACCCTACCCGTAACCCTAACCCGAACACTAAACCTAACCTGACCCTAACCCTAACCCTATCCCTAACCTGAAACCTAACCCTAACCCTAACCCTAACCCGAACCCGAACCCTAACCCTAACCCTAACCCTAACACGAACCCTAACCCTAACCCTAACCCGAACAATAACCCGAAACCGAACCCGAACCCTAACCCTAACCCTAACCCTAACCAGAACCCTAACCCTAACCCTAACCCTTACCCTAACCCTAACCCTAACCCTAACCCGAACCCTAAACCTAAACCGAAACCGAACCCGAACCCGAACCAAACCCTAACCCTAACCCGAACCCTAACCCTAACCCGAACCCTAACCCGAAAACGAACCCTAACCCGAAACCTAACCCTAACCCTAACCCGAACACTAACCCTAACCTGACCCAAACCCTAACCCTATCCCTAACCTGAAACCTAACCCGAACCCTAACCCGAAACCGAACCCGAACCCTAACCCGAACCCGAACCCTAACCCTAACCCGAACCCTAACACGAACCCTAACCCTAACCCGAACCCGAACCCTAACCCGAAACCGAACCCGAACCCTAAACCTAACCCGAACCCGAACCCTAACCCTAACCCTAACCCTAACCCTAACCCTAACCCTTACCCTAACCCGAACCCGAACCCGAACCCGACCCCTAACCCGAAACCGAACCCGAACCCTAACCCTAACCCTAACCCGAACCCTAAACCTAACCCGAAACCTAACCCGAACCCGAACCCTAACCCGAACCCGAACCCTAACCCTAACCCGACCCCTAACCCGAAACCGAACCCGAACCCTAACCCTAACCCTAACCCGAAACCTAACCCGAACCCGAACCCTAACCCGAACCCTAACCCTAACCCTAACCCTAACCCTAACCCTAACCCTAAACCGAACCCTAACCCTAACCGTAACCCGAACCCTAACCCTAAACCGAACCCTAACCCGAACCCGAACCCGAACCCTAACCCGAACCCTTACCCTAACCCTAACCCGAACCCTAACCCGAGCCTGAACCCGAACCCGAACCCGAACCCTAATCCTAACCCGAACCCGAACCCTAATCCTAACCCGAACCCGAACCCGAATCCATACTCGAAAGCGAAACCAATACCGAACCAGAACCCGAACCCGAACCCTAACCCCTAACCCGAACCCGAACCCGAATCCATAACTGAAAGCGAAACCGATACCGAACCCGACCCGTAACTGAAACCGAACCCTACCCGAACCCGAACCCGAACCCTACCCGAACCCGAACCTGAAACCTACCCGAACCAGAACCAGAACCAGAACCCAAACTCCTAACCCGAACCCGATCCCGAAACCCATAATTGTTTGTGCCAATGTAAAGAAAATGCCATACGCTTATCTGTAAGAAACAACAGTGCCCTGGAACAGTCTGAGCCTTAATATCAGCACTGTGCTTTTGGGAGCGGGAGTTAAAGCGGAGGCAAACAGCACTAAGACACATTTGGCAAAAATCGCGTTCCAATGAATAATATTTTCTTCCCTTTCAAACCCAAACGTAAGTGGTTGTGGCCAGATAAATAAATGCCACACCCTTATGTGTAAGAAACAACAGTGCCCAGGAACGGGTTTCTACGTGAAGAAAATATTTCTCGTTGGAACTCCGCTTTTTTACTTTACCTTCCACAACCCCTTGTGATAGGGTTTCCACGTTAAGAAAATAGTTTTCATTGGAAGCCGGCTTTTCCCAAATGTGTCTAAGTGCTGTATTCCTCGGGTTTCACTCATGCTACCAAAAGCACAGTGATGATGTTAGGGTTTAGACTGTTCCTGGATAATGTTGTTTCTTACACATAAGGGTGTGGCATTTTCTTTACATTGCCACAACCACATATGATAGGGTTTCAACATGAACAAAATATTTTTCATTGGAAGCGGTTTTTTGTCAAATGTGTCTCAATACCGTGTTGTTTGGGATTAACTAATGCTACCGAAATCACTATGATGATGTGAGGGCTCAGACCGATCCTGGAAACTTCTGTTTCTTACAGATAAGCGTATGGCATTTTCTTTACATTGGCACAAATAATTATGATAGAGTTTGCAAAAGAGAAAATTTATTTCATTGAAAGGTGGTTTTTGCCAAATTTTCTCAGCTGTTTGCCTCGGTTTTAACTCATGATACCAAAAGAACAGTGATGATCTTAGGGCTCAGACCGTCCATGGGACCAGTTATTTCTTACAAATAAGCATATGGCACATCCTTTACCTTGCCACAACAAATTAAGATAGAGTTTGCAAATCAAGAAATATTTTTCATTTGAGCCCGTTTCTGCCAAATATGTCTCAGTACTATGTCCTCAGCACTTGGGAGGATGTCTGCACGTGGAGAGAGACTTTTTTGTGGGAAGCCGGCTTTTGTCAAACGGGTCCCAGTGCTGTGCTCCTCTCTTTTCACTCCTGCTGCCAGAAGCCCAGTGAGGATGGGAGGGCTTAGAACATGGCTGGGCACTATGGTTTCTTCCAGAGTCGTGGATGGCATTTGCTTTACCTTGCCACAACCACTTGTGAGAGGGTCTGCACCTCAGGAAAACTGTTTCCGTGGGAAGCCGGATTTTGGCCAAACGGGTCTCAGGGCCGTGGGCCTCGGGTGTCCCTCCGGCTCCCCAAAGCACAGAGACGAGATGAGGGGCTTAGACCATGCCTGGGCCATGTTGTCTCTTCCACCTTGGTGTGTGGCATTTTGTTGACCTGGCTACCCCCACTTGGGATAGGTTTTCCACAGCAAGAGCTTATTGTTCGTCGGAAGCCGTTTGGGCCTCAGGGGTCTCCGGGCTGTGTTCGTTGGGGTTGAACTCCTGCTAGCAAAACCGCCGGGATGAGGGAAGGGCTCAGACTGTGCCTGGGCCCTGTGGTCTCTTCCAGGTCAGTGCATGGCATTTCCTTCACCTTGCCACACGCACTGGGGAGCATGTCTGGACGGGGAGAAGGACTTCCTCGTGGGAAGCCGGTTTCTGTCAAAGGGTCCCAGTGCTGTGCTCCTCTCTTTTCTCTCCTGCTGCCAGAAGCCCAGGGAGGAGCGGAGGGCTTAGAACATGGCTGGGCACTGGGGTTTCTTCCAGAGAAGGGGATGGCATTTGCTTTCCCTTGCCACCACCCCTTGGGATAGGGTCTGCACCTCAGGAAAGCTGTTTCCTTGGGAAGCCGGCTTTCTGCCCAACGGGCCTCAGGGCCGTGGGCCTCGGGGGTCCCTCCGGCTCCCCACAGCACAGGGACGAGGTGAGGGGCTTAGACCATGCCTGGGCCATGTTGTTTCTTCCACCTGGGTGTGTGCATTTTGTTGACCAGGCTAACCCCACTTGGGATAGGTTTTCCACAGCAAGAACATATTGTTCCTCGGAAGCCGTTTTTGCCCCAGGGGGTCTCCGGGCTGTGTTCCTTGGGGTTGAACTCCTGCTAGCGAAACCGCCGGGATGAGGGAAAGGCTCAGACTGTGCCTGGGCCCTGTGGTCTCTTCCAGGTCAGTGTATGGCATTTCCTTCACCTTGCCACAGGCACTGGGAAGCATGTCTGCAAGTGGAGAAGGAGTTCCTCGTGGGAAGCCGGTTTCTGTCAAAGGGTCCCAGTGCTGTGCTCCTCTCTTTTCTTTCCTGCTGCCAGAAGCCCAGGGAGGAGGGGAGGGCTTAGAACATGGCTGGGCACTGTCGTTTTTTCCAGAGAAGGGGATGGCATTTGCTTTCCCTTGCCACCACCCCTTGGGATAGGGTCTGCACCTCAGGAAAGCTGTTTCCTTGGGAAGCCGGCTTTCTGCCAAACGGGCCTCAGGGCCGTGGGCCTCGGGGGTCCCTCCGGCTCCCCACAACACAGGGACGAGGTGAGGGCCTTAGACCATGCCTGGGCCATGTTGTTTCTTCCAACTGGGTGTGTGGCATTTTGTTGACCAGGCTAACCCCACTTGGGATAGGTTTTCCACAGCAAGAACATATTGTTCGTCGGAAGCCGTTTGGGCCCCAGGGGGTCTCCGGGCTGTGTTCCTTGGGGTTGAACTCCTGCTAGCAAAAGCGCCGGGATGAGGGAAAGGCTCAGACTGTGCCTGGGCCCTGTCGTCTCTTCCAGGTCAGTGTATGGCATTTCCTTCACCTTGCCACAGGCACTGGGAAGCATGTCTGCAAGTGGCGAAGGACTTCCTCGTGGGAAGCCGGTTTCTGTCAAAGGGTCCCAGTGCTATGCTCCTCTCTTTTCTCTCCTGCTGCCAGAAGCCCAGGGAGGAGGGGAGGGCTTAGAACATGGCTGGGCACTGTCGTTTCTTCCAGAGAAGGGGATGGCATTTGCTTTCCCTTGCCACCACCCCTTGGGATAGGGTCTGCACCTCAGGAAAGCTGTTTCCTTGGGAAGCCGGCTTTCTGCCCAACGGGCCTCAGGGCCGTGGGCCTCGGGGGTCCCTCCGGCTCCCCAAAGCACAGGGACGAGGTGAGGGGCTTAGACCATGCCTGGGCAATGTTGTTTCTTACACCTGGGTGTGTGGCATTTTGTTTACCTGGCTACCCCCACTTGGGATAGGTTTTCCACAGCAAGAGCATATTGTTCCTCAGAAGCCGTTTGCGCCCCAGGGGGTCTCCGGGCTGTGTTCCTTGGGGTTGAACTCCTGCTAGCAAAACTGCCGGGATGAGGGAAAGGCTCAGACAGTGCCTGGGCCCTGTGGTCTCTTCCAGGTCAGTGTATGGCATTTCCTTCCCCTTGCCACAGGCACTGGGGAGCATGTCTGCATGTGGAGAAGGACTTCCTCGGGGGAAGCCGGTTTCTGTCAAACGGGTCCTAGTGCTGTGCTCCTCTCTTTTCACTCCTGCTGCCAGAAGCCCAGGGAGGAGGGGAGGGCTTAGAACATGGCTGGGCACTGGGGTTTCTTCCAGAGAAGGAGATGGCTTTTTTTTCCCTTGCCACCACCCCTTGGGATAGGGTCTGCACCTCAGGAAATCTTTTCCGTGGTAGGCCGGCTTTCTGCCCAACGGGCCTCAGGGCCGTGTGCCTCGGGGGTCCCTCCTGCTCCCCAAAGCACAGAGACGAGGTAGCGACTTAGACCATGCCTGGGCCATGTTGTCTCTTCCACCTTGGTGTGTGGCATTTTGTTGACCTGGCTACACCCACTTGGGATAGGTTTTCCACAGCAAGAGCATATTGTTCGTCGGAAGCCGTTTGGGCCCCAGCGGGTCTCCGGGCTGTGTTCTTTGTGGTGGAACTCCTGCTAGCAAAACCGCTGGGATGAGGGAAAGACTCAGACTGTGCCTCGGCCCTGTGGCCTCTTCCAGGTCAGTGTATGGCATTTCCTTCACCTTGCCACAGGCACTGGGGTGCATGTCTGCACGTGGAGAAGGACTTCCTCGTGGGAAGCCGGTTTCTGTCAAAGGGTCCCAGTGCTGTGTTCCTCTCTTTTCACTCCTGCTGCCAGAAGCCCAGGGAGGAGGGGAGGGCTTAGAACATGGCTGGGAACTGGGGTTTCTTCCAGAGAAGGGGATGGCATTTGCTTTCATTGCCACCACCCCTTGGGATAAGGTCTGCACCTCATGAAACCTGTTTCGGTGGGAAGCCGGCTTTCTGCCCTACGGGCCTCAGGGCCGTGGGCCTCGGGGGTCCCTCCGGCTCCCCACAGCACAGGGACGAGTTGAGGGGCTTAGACCATGCCTGGGCCATGTTGTTTCTTCCACCTGGGTGTGTGGCATTTTGTTGACCTGGCTACCCCCACTTGGGATAGGTTTTCCACAGCAAGAGCATATTGTTCGTCGGAAGCCATGTGGGCCCCAGCGGGTCTCCGGGCTGTGTTCGTTGGGGTTGAACTCCTGCTAGCAAAACCGCCGGGATGAGGGAAGGGCTCAGACTGTGCCTGGGCCCTGTGGTCTCTTCCAGGTCAGTGAATGGTATTTCCTTCACCTTGCCACAGGCACTGGAGAGCATGTCTGCACGTGGAGAAGGACTTCCTCGGGGGAAGCCGGTTTCTGTCAAACGGGTCCCAGTGCTGTGCTCCTCTCTTTTCACTCCTGCTGCCAGAAGCCCAGGGAGGAGGGGAGGGCTTAGAACATGGCTGGGCACTGGGATTTCTTCCAGAGAAGGAGATGGCATTTTTTATCCCTTGCCACCACCCCTTGGGATAGGGTCTGCACCTCAGGAAAGCTTTTCCGTGGTAGGCCGGCTTTCTGCCCAACGGGCCTCAGGGCCGTGTGCCTTGGGGGTCCCTCCTGTTCCCCAAAGCACAGAGACGAGGTAGGGGCTTAGACCATGCTTGGGCCATGTTGTCTCTTCCACCTTGGTGTGTGGCATTTTGTTGACCTGGCTATACCCACTTGGGATATGTTTTCCACAGCAAGAGCATATTGTTCGTTGGAAGCCGTTTGGGCCCCAGCGGGTCTCCGGGCTGTGTTCGTTGGGGTTGAACTCCTGGTAGCAAAACCGCCGAGATGAGGGAAAGGCTCAGACTGTGCCTGGGCCCTGTGGCCTCTTCCAGGTCAGTGTATGGCATTTCCTTCACCTTGCCACAGGCACTGGGGAGCATGTCTGCACGTGGAGAAGGACTGCCTCGGGGGAAGCCGGTTTCTGTCAAAGGGTCCCAGTGCTGTCCTTCTCTCTTTTCACTCCTGGTGCTAGAAGCCCAGGGAGGAGGGGAGGGCTTAGAACATGGCTGGGCACTGGAGTTTCTTCCAGAGAAGGAGATGGCATTTTTTTCCCTTGCCACCACCACTTGGGATAGGGTCTGCACCTCAGGAAAGCTGTTTCCGTGGGAAGCCAGCTTTTTGCAAAGGGTTCTAGGACCGTGGGCCTCGGCTGTCCCTCCGGCTCCCCAAAGCACAGGGACGAGGTGAGGGTCTTAGACCATGCCTGGGCAATGTTGTTTCTTACACCTGGGTGTGTGGCATTTTATTGACCTGGCTACCCCCACTTGGGATAGGTTTTCAACAGCAAGCACCTTTGTTCCTCGGAAGCCGTTTTTGCCTCAGGGGTCTCCGGGCTGTGTTCCCTGGGGTTGAACTCCTGCTAGCAAAACCGCCGGGATGAGGGAAGGGTTCAGACTGTGCCTGGGCCCTGTGGTCTCTTCCAGGTCAGTGTATGGCATTTCCTTCCCCTTGCCACAGGCACCTGGGAGCATGTCTGCACGTGGAGAAAGACTTTCCCGTGGGAATCCGGTTTTTGTCAAACGGGTCCCAGTGCTCTGCTCCTCTCTTTTCACTCCTGCTGCCAGAAGCCCAGGGAGGATCGGAGGGCTTAGAACATGGCTGGGCACTGTGGTTTCTTCCAGAGAAGTGGAGGGCATTTGCTTTACCTTGCCACAACCACTTGTGAGAGGGTCTGCACCTCAGGAAAACTGTTTCCGTGGGAAGCCGGCTTTTTGCAAAGGGGTCTCAGGGCCGTGGGCCTCGGCTGTCCATCCGGCTCCCCAAAGCACAGGGACGAGGTGAGGGGCTTAGACCATGCCTGGGCCATGTTGTTTCTTCCACCTGGTTGTGTGGCATTTTGTTGACCTGGCTACCCCCACTTGGGATAGGTTTTCCACAGCAAGAGCATATTGTTTGTCGGAAGCCGTTTGGGCCCCAGGGGGTCTCCGGGCTGTGTTCCTTGGGGTTGAACTCCTGCTAGCAAAACCGCTGGGATGAGGGAAGGGCTCAGACTGTGCCTGGGCCCTGTGGTCTCTTCCAGGTCAGTGCATGGCATTTCCTTCACCTTGCCACAGGCACTGGGAAGCATGTCTGCACGTGGAGAAGGACTTCCTCGTGGGAAGCCGGTTTCTGTCAAAGGGTCCCAGTGCTGTGCTCCTCTCTTTTCTCTCCTGCTGCCAGAAGCCCAGGGAGGAGGGGAGGGCTTAGAACATGGCTGGGCACTGGGGTTTCTTCCAGAGAAGGGGATGGCATTTGCTTTCCCTTGCCACCACCCCTTGGGATAGGGTCTGCACCTCAGGAAAGCTGTTTCCTTGGGAAGCCGGCTTTCTGCCCTACGGGCCTCAGGGCCGTGGGCCTCGGGGGTCCCTCCGGCTCCCCACAGCACAGGGATGAGGTGAGGGGCTTAGACCATGCCTGGGCCATGTTGTTTCTTCCACCTGGGTGTGTGGCATTTTGTTGACCAGGCTAACCCCCTTGGGATAGGTTTTCCACAGCAAGAACATATTGTTCGTCGGAAGCCGTTTGGGCCCCAGCGGGTCTCCGGGCTGTGTTCGTTGGGGTTGAACTCCTGCTAGCAAAACCGCCGGGATGAGGGTAAGGCTCAGACTATGCCTGGGCCCTGTGGCCTCTTCCAGGTCAGTGTATGGCATTTCCTTCACCTTGCCACAGGCACTGGGGAGCATGTCTGCACGTGGAAAAGGACTTCCTCGTGAGAAGCCGGTTTCTGTCAAAGGGTCCCAGTGCTGTGTTCCTCTCTTTTCACTCCTGCTGCCAGAAGCCCAGGGAGGAGGGGAGGGCTTAGAACATTGGTGGGCAGTGGGGTTTCTTCCAGAGAAGGGGATGGCATTTGCTTTCCCTTGCCACCACCCCTTGGGATAGGGGATGCACCTCAGGAAAGCTGTTTCCTTGGGAAGCCGGCTTTCTGCCCAACGGGCCTCAGGGCCGTGGGCCTCGGGGGTCCCTCCGGCTCCCCAAAGAACAGAGACCAGGTGAAGGGCTTAGACCATGCCTCGGCCATGTTGTCTCTTCAACCTGGGTGTGTGGCATTTTGTTGACCTGGCTACCCCCACTTGGGATAGGTTTTCCACAGCAAGAGTATATTGTTCGTCGGAAGCCCTTTGGGCCCCAGGGGGTCTCCGGGCTGTGTTCCTTGGGGTTGAACTCCTGCTAGCAAAACCGCCGGGATGAGGGAAGGGTTCAGACTGTGCCTGGGCCCTGTGGTCTCTTCCAGGTCAGTGTATGGCATTTCCTTCACCTTGCCACAGGCACTGGGGAGCATGTCTGCACGTGGAGAAGGACTTCCTCGTGGGAAGCCGGTTTCTGTCAAAGGGTCCCAGGGCTGTGCTCCTCTCTGTTCTCCCCTGCTGCCAGAAGCCCAGGGAGGAGGGGACGGCTTAGAACATGGCTGGGCACTGTGGTTTCTTCCAGAGAAGTGGAGGGCATTTGCATTACCTTGCCACAACCACTTGGGATAGGGTGTGCACCTCAGGAGAACTGTTTCCATGGGAAGCCGGCTTTTTGCAAAGGGTTCTCAGGGCCGTGGGCCTCGGCTGTCCCTCCGGCTCCCCAAAGCACAGGGACGAGGTGAGGGGCTTAGACCTTGCCTGGGCTTTGTTGTTTCTTACACCTCGGTGTGTCGCATTTCGTTGACCTGGCTACCCCCACTTGGGATAGGTTTTCCAGTCAAGCACCTCTTGTTCTTCAGAAGCCGTTTTTGCCTCAGGGTCTCCGGGCTGTGTTCGTTGGGGTTGAACTCCTGCTAGCAAAACTGCCGGGCTGAGGGAAGGGTTCAGACTGTGCCTGGGCCCTGTGGTCTCTTCCAGGTCAGTGTATGGCATTTCCTTCCCCTTGCCACAGGCACCTGGGAGCATGTCTGCACGTGGGGAAAGACTTTCCCGTGGGAACCTGGTTTTTGTCAAACGGGTCCCAGTGCTCTGCTCCTCTCTTTTCACTCCTGCTGCCAGAAGCCCAGGGAGGGTGGGAGGGCTTAGAACATGGCTGGGCACTGTGGTTTCTTCCAGAGAAGTGGAGGGCATTTGCTTTACCTTGCCACAACCACTTGGGATAGGGTCTGCACCTCAGGAAAACTGTTTCCGTGGGAAGCCGGCTTTTTGCAAAGGGGTCTCAGGGCCGTGGGCCTCGGGTGTCCCTCCGGCTCCCCAAAGCACAGGGACGAGGTGAGGGGCTTGGACCGTGCCTGGGCAATGTTGTTTCTTTCACCTGGGTGTGTGGCATTTCGTTGACCTGGCTACCCCCACTTGGGATAGGTTTTCCACAGCAAGCACCCCTTGTTCCTCGGAAGCCGTTTTTGCCCCAGGGGTCTCCGGGCTGTGTTCGTTGGGGTTGAACTCCTGCTAGCAAAAGCGCCGGGATGAGGGAAGGGTTCAGACTGTGCCTGGGCCCTGTGGTCTCTTCTAGGTCAGTGTATGGCATTTCCTTCCCCTTGCCACAGGCACCTGGGAGCATGTCTGCACGTGGAGAAAGACTTTCCCGTGGGAAGCCGGTTTTTGTCAAACGGGTCCCAGTGCCCTGCTCCTCTCTTTTCACTCCTGCTGCCAGAAGCCCAGGGAGGATGGGAGGGCTTAGAACATGGCTGGGCACTGTGGTTTCTTCCAGAGAAGTGGAGGGCATTTGCATTACCTTGCCACAACCACTTGGGATAGGGTGTGCACCTCAGGAAACTGTTTCCGTGGGAAGCCGGCTTTTTGCAAAGGGGTCTCAGGGCCGTGGGGCTCGGCTGTCCCTCCGGCTCCCCAAAGCACAGGGACGAGGTGAGGGGCTTAGACCGTGCCTGGGCAATGTTGTTTCTTACAAGTGGGTGTGTGGCATTTCGTTGACCTCGCTACCCCCACTTGGGATAGGTTTTCCACAGCAAGCACCTATTGTTCGTCGGAAGCCGTTTTTGCCCCAGGGGTCTCCGGGCTGTGTTCGTTGGGGAACTCATGCTAGCAAAACCGCCGGGATGAGGGAAGGGTTCAGACTGTGCCTGGGCCCTGTGGTCTCTTCCAGGTCAGTGTATGGCATTTCCTTCCCCTTGCCACAGGCACCTGGGAGCATGTCTGCACGTGGAGAAAGACTTTCGCGTGGGTAGTCGGTTTTTCTCAAACGGGTCCCAGTGCCCTGCTCCTCTCTTTTCACTCCTGCTGCCAGAAGCCCAGGGAGGATGGGAGGGCTTAGAACATGGCTGGGCACTGTGGTTTCTTCCAGAGAAGTGGAGGGCATTTGCTTTACCTTGCCACAACTACTTGAGAGAGGGTCTGCACCTCAGGAAAACTGTTTCCGTGGGAAGCCGGCTTTTTGCAAAGGGGTCTCAGGGCCGTGGGCCCCGGGTGTCCCTCCGGCTCCCCAAAGCACAGGGAGGAGGTGAGGGGCTTAGACCATACCTGGGCAATGTTGTTTCTTACACCTGGGTGTGTGGCATTTCGTTGACCTGGCTACCCCACTTGGGATAGGTTTTCCACAGCAAGCACCTCTTGTTCGTCGGAAGCCGTTTTTGCCTCAGGGTCCGGGCTGTGTTCGTTGGGGTTGAACTCCCGCTAGCAAAACCGCCGGGATGAGGGAAGGGTTCAGACTGTGCCTGGGCCCTGTGGTCTCTTCCAGTCAGTGTATGGCATTTCCTTCACCTTGCCACAGTCACTGGGGAGCATGTCTGCACGTGGAGAAGGATTTCCTCGTGGGAAGCCGGTTTCTGTCAAACCGTCCCAGTGCTGTGCTCCTCTCTTTTCACTCCTGCTGCCAGTAGCCCAGGGAGGAGGGGAGGGCTTAGAACATGGCTGGGCACTGGGGTTTTTTCCAAAGGAGGGGATGGCATTTGCTTTCCCTTGCCACCACCCCTTGGGATAGGGTCTGCACCTCAGGAAAGCTGTTTCCGTGGGAAGCCGGCTTTCTGCCCAACGGGCCTCAGGGCCGTGGGCCTCGGGGGTCCCTCCGGCTCCCCAAAGCATAGGGACGAGGTGAGGGGCTTAGACCATGCCTGGGCCATGTTGTTTCTTCCACCTGGGTGTGTGGCATTTTGTTGACCTGGCTACCCCCACTTGGGATAGGTTTTCCACAGCAAGAGCATATTGTTAGTCCGAAGCCGTTTGGGCCCCAGGGGGTCTCCGGGCTGTGTTCCTTGCGGTGGACCTCCTGCTAGCAAAACCGCGGGGATGAGTGAAGGGCTCAGACTGTGCCTGGGCCCTCTGCTCTCTTCCAGGTCAGTGTATGGCATTTCCTTCACCTTGCCACAGGCACTGGGGAGCATGTCTGCACGTGGAGAAGGACTTCCTCGGGGGAAGCCGGTTTCTGTCAAACGGGACCCAGTGCTGTGCTCCTCTCTTTTCACTCCTGGTGCCAGAAGCCCAGGGAGGAGGGGAGGGCTTAGAACATGGCTGGGAACTGGGGTTTCTTCCAGAGAAGGAGATGGCGTTTTTTTCCCTTGCCACCACCCCTTGGGATACGGTCTGCACCTCAGGAAAATTTTTCCATGGTAGGCCGGCTTTCTGCCCAACGGGCCTCATGGCCGTGTGCCTCGGGGGTCCCTCCGGCTCCCCAAAGCAC
Organism: Ursus americanus; assembly: GCF_024610735.1. NCBI lineage: Eukaryota > Metazoa > Chordata > Mammalia > Carnivora > Ursidae > Ursus > Ursus americanus. The sequence goes on along the minus strand of NC_142136.1, from coordinate 79,772,817 downwards.
AGAGACGTGGTAGGGGCTTAGACCATGCTTGGGCCATGTTGTCTCTTCCACCTTGGTGTGTGGCATTTTGTTGACCTGGCTACACCCACTTGGGATAGGTTTTCCACAGCAAGAGCATATTGTTCGTCGGAAGCTGTTTGGGCCCCAGCGGGTCTCCGGGCTGTGTTCGTTGGGGTTGAACTCCTGCTAGCAAAACCGCCGGGATGAGGGAAAGGCTCAGACTGTGCCTGGGCCCTGTGGCCTCTTCCAGGTCAGTGTATGGCATTTCCTTCACCTTGCCACAGGCACTGGGGAGCATGTGTGCACGTGGTGAAGGACTTCCTCGTGGGAAGCCGGTTTCTGTCAAAGGGTCCCAGTGCTGTGTTCCTCTCTTTTCACTCCTGCTGCCAGAAGCCCAGGGAGGAGGGGAGGGCTTAGAACATGGGAGGGCACTGTGGTTTCTTCCAGAGAAGTGGATGGCATTTCTTTACCTTGCCACAACCACTTGTGAGAGGGTCTGCACCTCAGGAAAACTGTTTCCGTGGGAAGCCGGCTTTTGGCCAAACGGGTCTCAGGCCCGTGGGCCTCGGGTGTCCCTCCGGCTCCCCAAAGCACAGGGACGAGGTGAGGTGCTTAGAACATGCCTGGGCAATGTTGTTTCTTACACCTGGGTATGTTGCATTTTGTTTACCTGGCTACCCCATATTTGGGATAGGTTTTCCACAGCAAGAGTATACTGCTCATCGGAAGCCCTTTTTGCCCCAGGGGTCTCCGGGCTGGGTTCGTTGGGGTTGAACTCCTGCTAGCAAAACCGCCGGGATGAGGGAAGAGCTTAGACGGTGCCGGGGCACTGTGGTCTCTTACCCGACCCGTACCCTAACTGGAACCCAAACCCTATACCCTGACCCAGACCCTTCGCCTGATCCTGACCATTACCCTGACCCTAACCCTAACCCTAACCCTAACCAGAACCCTAGCCCTAACCCGAACCCTAACACTAATCCTAACCCTAACCCGAAACCTTACCCTAACCCTAACCCTAACCGTACCACAAAAATTAACCCTAACCCTAAACCTAACCCTAAGCGTAACGTGAACCCTAACCCTAACCCTAACCCTAAACCAAACCCTTAATCTAACCCTAACCCTAACCCTAACGCTAACCCGAAACCTAACCATAAACCTAACGCTAAACTTAACCCAAAACCGAACCCTAACCCGAACCCTAACCCTATACCGAATCCTAACCCGAACCCTAACCCTAACCCTAACCTTAACCCTAACCCCTAACCTGACCCCAAACTCGAACCCCTAACCCTAACCCTAACCCTAAACCTAACCCTAACCCGAACCCTAACCCCAACACCAATTCTAACCCTAACCCTAACCCTAACCCTAATCCTAACCCTCAGCCTAACCCGAAACCTAACCCTAACAGTAACCCTAACCCTAAACCTCAGCCTAACCCTAACCCTACCCGAACCCTAACCCTAAAACATACCCTAATCGTAAACCTAACCCTAACCTGAAGCCGAACCCTAACCCTAACCCTACCCGAACCCTAACCCTAAACCAAACCCTAAACCTAACCCTAACCCTACCCGAACCCTAACCCTAAATCAAACCCTAACCCTAAACCTAACCCGAACCCTAAACCTCACCCTCACCCGAATCCTACCCCAAACCCTAACCCTAACCCTAACCCTAACATGAACAGAAACCCGAAACCTAACCCTAACCCGAACAATAACCCTAACCCTAATCTTCAGCCTAACCCGAACCCTAACCCTAACGCTAACCCTACCTGAACCCTAATCCTAAACCAAACCCTAACCCTAAACCTAACCCTAACCCTAACCCGAACAGTAACCATAACCCTAACCCTAACCTTAACCCGATACCGAACGCTAACCGAAACCTGACCCGAACCAGAACACTAAACCTGACGCGAATTTGAACCCAAAACCTAACCCGAACCCGAACCCCGAACCCGAACCCCTAACCCTAACCCTAACCCTAACCCTACAAGAACCCTAACCCTAACCCTAAAACTAACCCGAACCCTGGCCCTAACTCAAACCCTAACCCGAACCCTATCCCTAAACCGAACCCGAACCTGACCCGAACCCTAATCACGAAACCTAACCCTGACCCTGACCATGACCCTGACCCTAACCCTTACCCTAAACCCTCAAACCTGACCCTGAACCTAACCTTAAACCTGACCCTGACCCTGACCCTAAACCCTAAACCCTGACACTGACCCTGACCCTCACCCTAACCCGAACCCTGACCCGAACCTGAACACTAACCCTGACGCGAACATCAACCCGAAACCTAACCCGAACCCTAACCCGAACCCTAACCCTAACCCTAACCCTCACCCGAACCCTAACACGAACGCTAACCCTAACCCTGACTCTAACACTAACATTAAACTTAACCCTAACCCGAATCTGAGCCCTAACTCTAACCCTAACCCTATCCGAACCCTAACCCTAACCCAAACCCTAACCGTAATCCTAACCCGAACACTAAACCTAATGCTAACCCTAACCCTAACCCTAACCCTAACCCTAACCCTATCTGAACCCTAACCCTAACCCAAACCCTAACCGTAACCCTAACCCTAACCCGAACACTGACCCTAACCCTAACCCTAACCCTAACCCTAACCGTAACCCTAACCCTAACCATAACCCTAACCCTAACCATAATCGAAACCCGAACACTAACCCTAACCCGAACCCTAACCATAACCCTAACGCGAACCCGAACCCGAATCCAAAACCTAACCCTAACCCGAACCCTAACCCGAACTCTAACCCTAACCCTAACCCTAACCTAACCCTAACCCTAACCCGAACCCTAACACTAACCCTAACCGTAACCCTAACCCGAACGCTAACCCTAAACCGAATCGTAACCCTAACCCTAACCGTAACCCTAACCCTAACCCTAACCATAACCCGAACCCGAAACCTAACCCTAACCCTAACCCTAACCCTAACCCTAACGCTACCCGAACCCTAACCCTAAACCAAACCCTAACCCTAAGCCTAACCCTAACCCTCACCCTAACCCTAACTCAAACCCTAACCCGAACCCTAACCCTAACCCTAACCCTAACCCTAACCCTAACTTAAACCTAACCCGAACCCTAACCCTAACCCTAACCCGTACCCTAACCCGAACCCGAACCCTTACCCGAACCCTAACCCTAAACTGAACCGTAACCCTAACCCGAACCCTAGTCCTAAATCGAACGCTAACCCTAACCTGAACCCTAAAAGGACCCTAAACCTAACCCTAACCCTCAGCCTAACCCGAATCCGAATTCTAACCCTAACTTAACCCTTACCCTAACCCTAACCCGAACACTAACCCTGACGTGAACTTGAACCCGAACCCTAACCTTAAACCAAACCCTAACCCTAACACTAACCCTCAGCCTAACCTGAACCCTAAACCTAACCCTAACCCGAACACAAACCCTAACCATAAGCCTAAACCGAACCCGAACCCTAACCCTAACCCTAACCCTAATCCTAACCCTGAACCTAACCCTAACCCCAAACCCTAAAACCTGACCCTGACCCTAACCCTAACCTTGACCCTCACCCTAAACCTAACGCTGACCCTGACACTGACCCTAATCCCTAAACCCTGACCCTGATCCTAACCCTAACCCGAACCCTAACCCTAACCAGAACCCTAACCCTAAGCTGAAACCTAACCCTAAAACGAACCCTAACCGTAACCCTAACCCTAACCCTAACCCTAAAACTAACCCGAACCTAACCCTAACCCTAACCCGAACCCTAACCCTAACCCTAACCCTAACCCTAACCCCTAACCCTAACCCTAACCCTAACCCGAACCCTAACCCTAACCCTAACCCTAACCCTACCCTAACCCGAACCCTGACCGGAACCCGAACCCTAACCCTGACATGAATCTGAACCCGACCCTAACCCTAACCCGAACCCGAATCCCTAACACGAACCCAAACCCGAACCCCTAACCCGAACCCTAACCCGAACCCTAGCCCTAACCCGAACCCTAACCCGAACCCGAATCCTAACCAGAACTCTAACCCTAACCCTAACCCTAACCCTAACGCGAACCCGAACCCGAATCCAAAACCTAACCCTAACCCTAACCCTAACCCGAAACCTAACCCTAACCCTAACCGTAACCCTAACCCGAACGCTAACCCTAAACCGAATCGTAACCCTAACCCTAACCGTAACCCTAACCCTAACCCTAACCGTAACCCTAACCCGAACGCTAACCCTAAACCGAATCGTAACCCTAACCCTAACCCTAACCCTAACCCTAACCCTAACCCTAAGCCTAACCCTAACGCTACCCGAACCCTAACCCTAAACCAAACCCTAACCCTAAGCCTAACCCTAACCCTAACCCTAACCCTAACCTGAACCCTAACCCTAACCCTAACCCTAACCCTAACCCGAACCCTAACCCTAACCCTAACCGTATCCCTAACCCAAATGCTAACCCTAACCCGAATCGTAACCCTAACCCTAACCCTAACCCTAACCCTAAACTAACCCTAACCCTAACCCGAACCCTAACCCTAACCCTAACCGTAACCCTAACCCAAATGCTAACCCTAACCCGAATCGTAACCCTAACCCTAACCGTAACCCAAACCCTAACCCTAACCATAACCCGAACCCTAACTCTAACCCGACCCTAACCCTAACCCTTTCCCTAACCGGAAACCTAACCCTAACCCGAACCCGAAACCGAACCCTAACCCTAACCCTAACCCTAACCCTAAACCGAACCCTAACCCTAACCCTAACCCTAACCCTAAACCTAACCCAAAACCGAAACCGAACCCTAACCCTAACCGTAACCCTAACCCGAACACTAAACCTAACCCGACCCTAACCCTAACCCTATCCCTAACCTGAAACCTAACCCTAACCCGAACCCGAAACCGAACAATAACCCTAACCCTAACCTTAACCCTAACCCTAACCCTAACACGAACCCAAACCCGAACCCGAACCCAAAATCTAACCCTAACCCTAACCCTAACCCGAACCCTAACCCTAAACCGAACCCAAAACCGAACCTGAACCCTAACCCTAACCGTAACCCTAAGCCGAACACTAAACCTAACCCGACCCTAATCCTAACCCTATCCCTAACCTGAAACCTAACCCTAACCCTAACCCGAACCGGAACACTAACCCTAACCCTAAAACATAACCCGAACCCTAACCCTAACCGGAACCCTAATCCTAACCCTAACCCTAATGAGAACCCGAACCTGAATCCAAACCCTAAAACTAACCCAAACCCTAACCCGAACTCTAACCCTAAACGTAACCCTAACCCTAACCCTAACCCTAACCCTAACCCTAACCTGAACCCTAACCCTAACCCTAACTCTTACCCTAAGCCTAATCCGAACCCGAACCCTAACCCTACCCGTACCCCTAACCCGAACACTAAACCTAACCTGACCCTAACCCTAACCCTATCCCTAACCTGAAACCTAACCCTAACCCTAACCCTAACCCGAACTCGAACCCTAACCCTAACCCTAACCCTAACACAAACCCTAACCCTAACCCTAACCCGAACCCTAACCCGAAACCGAACCCGAACCCTAACCCTAATCCTAACCCTAACCCGAACTCTAACCCTAACCCTAACCCTTACCCTAACACTAACCCTAACCCGAACCCGACCCCTAACCCGAAACCGAACCCAAACCCTAACCCTAACCCGAAACCCAAACCTAACCCGAAACCTAACCCGAACCCTAACCCGAACCCGAAACCTAACCCGAACCCGAACCCTAACCCGAAAACGAAACCTAACCCGAATCCAAACCCTAACCCTAACCCTAACCCTAAGCCGAACACTAACCCTAACCTGACTCTAACCCAAAACCTATCCCTAACCTGAAACCTAATCCGAACCCTAACCCGAAACCGAACCCGAACCCTAACCCTAACCCGAACCCGAACCCTAACACTAACCCGAACCCTAACACGAACCCTAACCCTAACCCTAACCCGAACCCTAACCCGAAACCGAACCCGAACCCTAACCCGAACCCGAACCCTAACCCTAACCCTAACCCATACCCTAACCCTAACTCGAACTCGAACCCGACCCCTAACCCGAAACCGAACCCGAACCCTAACCCTAACCCGAACCCTAAACCTAACCCGAAACCTAACCCGAACCCGAACCCTAACCCGAACCCGAACCCTAAACCTAACCCGACCCCTAACCCGAAACCGAACCCGAACCCTAACCCTAACCCTAACCCGAAACCTAACCCGAACCCGAACCCTAACCCGAACCCTAACCCTAACCCTAACCCTAAACCGAACCCTAACCCTAAACCGAACCCTAACCCGAACCCGAACCTGAACCCAAACCCTAACCCGAACCCTTACCCTAACCCTAACGCGAACCCTAACCCGAGCCTGAACCCGAACCCGAACCCGAACCCTAATCCTAACCCGAACCCGAACCCTAATCCTAACCCGAACTCGAACCCGAATCCATACTTGAAAGCGAAACCAATACCGAACCAGAACCCGAACCCGAACCCTAACCCCGAACCCGAACCCGAACCCGAATCCATAACTGAAAGCGAAACCGATACCGAACCCGAACCATAACTGAAACCGAACCCTACCCGAACCCGAACCCGAACCCTACCCGAACCCGAACCTGAAACCTACCCGAACCAGAACCAGAACCAGAACCCAAACCCCTAACCCGAACCCGAACCCGAAACCCATAATTGTTTGTGCCAATGTAAAGAAAATGCCATATGCTTATCTGTAAGAAACAACAGTGCCCTGGAACAGTCTGAGCCTTAATATCAGCACTGTGCTTTTGGGAGCGGGAGTTAAAGCGGAGGCAAACAGCACTAAGACACATTTGGCAAAAATCGCGTTCCAATGAATAATATTTTCTTCCCTTTCAAACCCAAACGTAAGTGGTTGTGGCCAGATAAATAAATGCCACACCCTTATGTGTAAGAAACAACAGTGCCCAGGAACGGGTTTCTACGTGAAGAAAATATTTCTCGTTGGAACTCCGCTTTTTTACTTTACCTTCCACAACCCCTTGTGATAGGGTTTCCACGTTAAGAAAATAGTTTTCATTGGAAGCCGGTTTTTCCCAAATGTGTCTAAGTGCTGTATTCCTCGGGTTTCACTCATGCTACCAAAAGCACAGTGATGATGTTAGGGCTTAGACTGTTCCTGGGTAATGTTGTTTCTTACACATAAGGGTGTGGCATTTTCTTTACATTGCCACAACCACATATGATAGGGTTTCAACATGAACAAAATATTTTTCGTTGGAAGCGGTTTTTTGTCAAATGTGTCTCAATACCGTGTTGTTTGGGATTAACTAATGCTACCGAAATCACTATGATGATGTGAGGGCTCAGACCGATCCTGGAAACTTCTGTTTCTTACAGATAAGCGTATGGCATTTTCTTTACATTGGCACAAACAATTATGATAGAGTTTGCAAAAGAGAAAATTTATTTCATTGAAAGGCGGTTTTTGCCAAATTTTCTCAGCTGTTTGCCTCGGTTTTAACTCATGATACCAAAAGAACAGTGATGATCTTAGGGCTCAGACCGTCCATGGGACCAGTTATTTCTTACAAATAAGCATATGGCACATCCTTTAGCTTGCCACAACAAATTAAGATAGAGTTTGCAAATCAAGAAATATTTTTCATTTGAACCCGTTTCTGCCAAATATGTCTCAGTACTATGTCCTCAGCACTTGGGAGGATGTCTGCACGTGGAGAAAGACTTTTTCGTGGGAAGCCGGCTTTTGTCAAACGGGTCCCAGTGCTGTGCTCCTCTCTTTTCACTCCTGCTGCCAGAAGCCCAGTGAGGATGGGAGGGCTTAGAACATGGCTGGGCACTATGGTTTCTTCCAGAGTCGTGGATGGCATTTGCTTTACCTTGCCACAACCACTTGTGAGAGGGTCTGCACCTCAGGAAAACTGTTTCCGTGGGAAGCCGGCTTTTGGCCAAACGGGTCTCAGGGCCGTGGGCCTCGGGTGTCCCTCCGGCTCCCCAAAGCACAGAGACGAGGTGAGGGGCTTAGACCATGCCTGGGCCATGTTGTCTCTTCCACCTTGGTGTGTGGCATTTTGTTGACCTGGCTACCCCCACTTGGGATAGGTTTTCCACAGCAAGAGCATATTGTTCGTCGGAAGCCGTTTGGGCCCCAGGGGTCTCCGGGCTGTGTTCGTTGGGGTTGAACTCCTGCTAGCAAAACCGCCGGGATGAGGGAAGGGCTCAGAGTGTTCCTGGGCCCTGTGGTCTCTTCCACGTCAGTGTATGGCATTTCCTTCACCTTGCCACAGGCACTGGGGAGCATGTCTGCACGTGGAGAAGGACTTCCTCGGGGGAAGTCGTTTTCTGTCAAACGGGTCCCAGTGCTGTGCTCCTCTCTTTTCACTCCTGCTGCCAGAAGCGCAGGGAGGAAGGGACGGCTTAGAACATGGCTGGGCACTGGGGATTCTTCCAGAGAAGGGGAGGGCATTTGCTTTCCCTTGCCACCACCCCTTGGGATAGGGTCTGCACCTCAGGAAAGCTGTTTCCGTGGGAAGACGGCTTTCTGCCCAACGGGCCTCAGGGCCGTGGGCCTCGGGGGTCCCTACGGCTCCCCAGAGCACAGGAACGAAGTGAGGGGCTTAGACCATGCCTGGGCCATGTTGTTTCTTACACCTGGGTGTGTGGCATTTTGTTGATCTGGCTACTCCCACTTGGGATAGGTTTTCCACAGCAAGAGCATATTGTTTTTCGGAAGCCGTTTGGGCCCCATGGGGTCTCCGGGCTCTGTTCGTTGGGGTTGAACTCCTGCTAGCAAAACCGCCGGGATGAGTGAAGGGCTCAGACTGTGCCTGGGCCCTGTGGTTTCTTCCAGGTCAGTGTATGGCATTTCCGTCACCTTGCAACAGGCACTGGGAAGCATGTCTGCACGTGGAGAAGGACTTCCTCGTGGGAAGCCGGTTTCTGTCAAAGGGTCCCAGTGCTGTGCTCCTCTCTTTTGACTCCTGCTCCCAGAATCCCAGGGAGGAGGGGAGGGCTTAGAACATGGCTGGGCACTGGGGTTTCTTCCAGAGAAGGGGATGGCATTTGCTTTACCTTGCCACAACCACTTGTGAGAAGGTCTGCACCTCAGGAAAACTGTTTCCGTGGGAAGCCGGCTTTTGACCAAACGGGTCTCAGGCCCGTCGGACTCTGGTGTTCCTCCGGCTCCCCAAAGCACAGGGACGAGGTGAGGGGCTTAGACCATGCTTGGGCAATGTTGTTTCTTACACCTGGGTGTGTGGCATTTTGTTGACCTGGCTACCCCCACTTGGGATAGGTTTTCCACAGCAAGCACCTCTTGTTCCTCGGAAGCCGTTTTTGCCCCAGGGGTCTTCAGGCTGTTTTCGTTGGGGTTGAACTCCTGCTAGCAAAACCGCCAGGATGAGGGAAGGGTTCAGACTGTGCCTGGGCCCTGTGGTCTCTTCCAGGTCAGTGTATGGCATTTCCTTCCCCTTGCCACAGGCACCTGGGAGCATGTCTGCACGTGGAGAAAGACTTTCCCGTGGGAAGCCGGTTTTTGTCAAACGGGTCCCAGTGCTCTGCTCCTCTCTTTTCACTCCTGCTGCCAGAAGCCCAGGGAGGATGGGAGGACTTAGAACATGGCTGGGCACTGTGGTTTCTTCCAGAGAAGTGGAGGGCATTTGCATTACCTTGCCACAACCACTTGGGATAGGGTCTGCACCTCAGGAAAACTGTTTCCGTTGGACGCCGGCTTTTTGCAAAGGGGTCTCAGGGCCGTGGGCCTCGGGTGTCCCTCCAGCTCCCCAAAGCACAGGGACGAGTTGAGGGGCTTAGACCATGCCTGGGCAATGTTGTTTCTTACACCTGGGTGTCTGGCATTTTGTTGACCTGGCTACCCCCACTTGGGATAGGTTTTCCACAGCAAGCACCTCTTGTTCGTCGAAAGCCGTTTTTGCCTCAGGGGTCTCCAGGCTGTGTTCGTTGGGTTTGAACTCCTGCTAGCAAAACCGCCGGGATGAGGGAAGGGCTCAGACTGTGCCTGGGCCCTGTGCTCTCTTCCAGGTCAGTGTATGGCATTTCCTTCACCTTGCCACAGGCACTGGGGAACATGTCTGCACATGGAGAAGGACTTCCTCGTGGGAAGCCGGTTTCTGTCAAAGCGTCCCAGGGCTGTGCTCCTCTCTTTTCACTCCTGTTGCCAGAAGCCCAGGGAGGAGGGGAGGACGTAGAACATGGCTGGGCACTGGGGTTTCTTCCAGAGGAGGGGATGGCATTTGCTTTCCCTTGCCACCACCCCTTCGGATAGGGTCTGCACCTCAGGAAAGCTGTTTCCATGGGAAGCCACTTTTTGCCACTTGGGATAGGGTCTGCACCTCAGGAAAACTGTTTCTGTGGGAAGCCGGCTTTTTGCAAAGGGGTCTCAGGGCCGTGGGCCTCGGCTGTCCCTCCGGCTCCCCAAAGCACAGGGACGAGTTGAGGGGCTTAGACCATGGCTGGGCAATGTTGTTTCTTACACCTGGGTGTGTGGCATTTTGTTGACCTGGCTACCCCCACTTGGGATAGGTTTTCCACAGCAAGCACCTCTTGTTCGTCGGATGCCGTTTTTGCCCAGGGGTCTCCGGGCTGTGTTCGTTGGGGTTGAAGTCCTGCTAGCAAAACCGCCGGGATGAGGGAAGGGTTCAGACTGTGCCTGGGCCCTGTGGTCTCTTCCAGGTCAGTGTATGGCATTTCCTTCCTCTTGCCACAGGCAGCTGGGATCATGTCTGCACGTGGAGGAAGACTTTCCCGTGGGAAGCCGGTTTTTGTCAAACGGGTCCCAGTGCTCTGCTCCTCTCTTTTCACTCCTGCTGCCAGAAGCCCAGGGAGGATGGGAGGGCTTAGAACATGGCTGGGCACTGAGGTTTCTTCCAGAGAAGTGGAGGGCATTTGCATTACCTTGCCACAACCACTTGGGATAGGGTCTGCACCTTAGGAAAACTGTTTTGTGGGAAGCTGGCTGTTTGCAAAGGGGTCTCAGGGCCGTGGGCCTCGGCTGTACCTCCGGCTCCCCAAAGCACAGGGACGAGTTGAGGGGCTTAGACCGTGCCTGGGCAATGTTGTTTCTTACACCTCGGTGTGTGGCATTTCCTTGACCTGGCTACCCCCACTTGGGATAGGTTTTCCACAGCAAGCACCTCTTGTTCGTCGGAAGACGTTTTTGCCTCACGGTCTCCGGGCTGTGTTCGTTGGGGTTGAACTCCTGCTAGCAAAACCACCGGGATGAGAGAAGGGTTCAGACTGTGCCTGGGCCCTGTGGTCTCTTCCAGGTCAGTGTATGGCATTTCCTTCCCCTTGCCACAGACACCTGGAAGCATGTCTGCACGTGGAGAAAGACTTTCCCGTGGGAAGCCGGTTTTTGTCAAACGAGTCCCAGTGCTCTGCTCCTCTCTTTTCACTCCTGCTGCCAGAAGCCCAGGGAGGATGGGAGGGCTTAGAACATGGCTGGGCACTGTGGTTTCTTCCAGAGAAGTGGAGGGCATTTGCATTACCTTGACACAACCACTTGTGAGAGGGTCTGCACCTCAGGAAAACTGTTTCCGTGGGAAGCTGGCTTTTTGCAAAGGGGTCTCAGGGCCGTGGGCCTCGGGTGTCCCTCCGGCTCCCCAAAGCACAGGGACGAGTTGAGGGGCTTAGACCGTGCCTGGGCAATGTTGTTTCTTACACCTGGGTGTGTGGCATTTTGTTGACCTGGCTACCCCCACTTGGGATAGGTTTTCCACAGCAAGCACCTAGTGCTCGTCGAAAGCCGTTTTTGCCTCAGGGGTCTCCGGGCTGTGTTCATTGGGGTTGAACTCCTGCTAGCAAAACCGCCGGGATGAGGGAAGCGCTCAGACTGTGCCTGGGCCCTGTGCTCTCTTCCAGGTCAGTGTATGGCATTTCCTTCACCTTGCCACAGGCACTGGGGAACATGTCTGCACATGGAGAAGGACTTCCTCGTGGGAAGCCGGTTTCTGTCAAAGCGTCCCAGGGCTGTGCTCCTCTCTTTTCACTCCTGTTGCCAGAAGCCCAGGGAGGAGGGGAGGACTTAGAACATGGCTGGGCACTGGGGTTTCTTCCAGAGGAGGGGATGGCATTTGCTTTCCCTTGCCACCACCCCTTCGGATAGGGTCTGCACCTCAGGAAAGCTGTTTCCGTGGGAAGCCGGCTTTCTGCCCAACGGGCCTTAGGACCGTGGGCCTCGGGTGTCCCTACGGGTCCCCAAAGCACAGGGACGAGGTGAGGGGCTTAGACCATGCCTGGGCAATGTTGTTTCTTGCACCTGGGTGTGTGGCATTTTGTTGACCTGGCTACCCCCACGTGGGATAGGTTTTCCACAGCAAGCACCTATTGTTCCCCGGAAGCCGTTTTTCCCCAGGGGTCTCCAGGCTGTATTCGTTGGGGTTGAACTCCTGCTAGCAAAACCGCCGGGATGAGGGAAGGCTTCAGACTGTGCCTGGGCCCTGTGGTCTCTTCCAGGTCAGTGTATGGCATTTCCTTCCCCTTGCCACAGGCACCTGGGAGCATGTCTGCACGTGGAGAAAGACTTTCCCGTGGGAAGCCGGTTTTTGTCAAACGGGTCCCAGTGCTCTGCTCCTCTCTTTTCACTCCTGCTGCCAGAAGCCCAGGGAGGATGGGAGGGCTTAGAACATGGCTGGGCACTGTGGTTTCTTCCAGAGAAGTGGAGGGCATTTGCATTACCTTGCCACAACCACTTGGGATAGGGTCTGCACCTCAGGAAAACTGTTTCCATGGGAAGCCGGATTTTTGCAAAGGGGTCTCAGGGCCGTGGGCCTCGGGTGTCCCTCCGGCTCCCCAAAGCACAGGGACGAGGTGAGGGGCTTAGACCGTGCCTGGGCAATGTTGTTTCTTACACCTCGGTGTGTGGCATTTCGTTGACCTGGCTACCCCCACTTGGGATAGCTTTTCCACAGCAAGCACCTCTTGTTCGTCGGAAGCCGTTTTTGCCTCAGGTGTCTCCGGGCTGTGTTCGTTGGGGTTGAACTCCTGCTAGCAAAACCGCCGGGATGAGGGAAGGGCTCAGACTGCGCCTGGGCCCTGTGCTCTCTTCCAGGTCAGTGTATGGCATTTCCTTCACCTTACCACAGGCACCTGGGAGCATGTCTGCACGTGCAGAAAGACTTTCCCGTGGGAAGCCGGTTTTTGTCAAACGGGTCCCAGTGCTCTGCTCCTCTCTTTTCACTCCTGCTGCCAGAAGCCCAGGGAGGATGGGAGGGCTTAGAACATGGCTGGGCACTGTAGTTTCTTCCAGAGAAGTGGGGGGCATTTGCTTTACCTTGACACAACCACTTGTGAGAGGGTCTGTACCTCAGGAAAACTGTTTCCGTGGGAAGCCGGCTTTTTGCAAAGGGGTCTCAGGGCCTTGGGCCTCGGGTGTCCCTCCGGCTCCCCAAAGCACAGGGACGAGGTGAGGGGCTTAGACCATGCCTGGGCAATGTTGTTTCTTACACCTGGGTGTGTGGCATTTTGTTGACCTACCTACCCCCACTTGGGATAGGTTTTCCACAGCAAGCACCTCTTGTTCGTCGGAAGCCGTTTTTGCCCCAGGGGTCTCCGGGCTGTTTTCGTTGGGGTTGAACTCCTGCTAGCAAAACCGCCAGGATGAGGGAAGGGTTCAGACTGTGCCTGGGCCCTGTGGTCTCTTCCAGGTCAGTGTATGGCATTTCCTTCCCCTTGCCACAGGCACCTGGGAGCATGTCTGCACGTGGAGAAAGACTTTCCCGTGGGAAGCCGGTTTTTGTCAAACGGGTCCCAGTGCTCTGCTCCTCTCTTTTCACTCCTACTGCCAGAAGCCCAGGGAGGATGGGAGGGCTTAGAACATGGCTGGGCACTGTAGTTTCTTCCAGAGAAGTGGAGGGCATTTGCTTTACCTTGACACAAACACTTGTGAGAGGGTCTGCACCTCAGGAAAACTGTTTCCGTGGGAAACCGGCTTTTTGCAAAGGGGTCTCAGGGCCGTCGGCTTCGGCTGTCCCTCCGGCTCCCCAAATCACAGGGACGAGGTGAGGGGCTTAGACCATGCCTGGGCAATTTTGTTTCTTACACCTGGGTGTGTGGCATTTTGTTGACCTGGCTACCCCCACTTGGGATAGGTTTTCTACAGCAAGCACCTCTTGTTCCTCGGAAGCCGTTTTTGCGCCAGGGGTCTCCGGGCTGTTTTCGTTGGGGTTGAACTCCTGCTAGCAAAACCGCCAGGATGAGGGAAGGGTTCAGACTGTGCCTGGGCCCTGTGGTCTCTTCCAGGTCAGTGTATGGCATTTCATTCCCCTTGCCACAGGCACCTGGAAGCATGTCTGCACGTGGAGAAAGACTTTCCCGTGGGAAGCCGGTTTTTGTCAAACGGGTCCCAGTGCTCTGCTCCTCTCTTTTCACTCCTGCTGCCAGAAGCCCAGGGAGGATGGGAGGGCTTAGAACATGGCTGGGCACTGTGGTTTCTTCCAGAGAAGTGGAGGGCATTTGCATTACCTTGCCACAACCACTTGGGATAGGGTCTGCACCTCAGGAAAACTGTTTCCGTGGGACGCCGGCTTTTTGCAAAGGGGTCTCAGGGCCGTGGGCCTCGGATGTCCCTCCGAATCCCCAAAGCACAGGGACGAGTTGAGGGGCTTAGACCGTGCCTGGGCAATGTTGTTTCTTACACCTGGGTGTGTGGCATTTTGTTTACCTGGCTACCCCCACTTGGGATAGGTTTTCCACAGCAAGCACCTAGTGTTCGTCGAAAGCCGTTTTTGCCTCAGTGGTCTCCGGGCTGTGTTCGTTGGGGTTGAACTCCTGCTAGCAAAACCGCCGGGATGAGGGAAGGCTTCAGACTGTGCCTGGGCCCTGTGCTCTCTTCCAGGTCAGTGTATGGCATTTCCTTCACCTTGCGACAGGCACTGGGGAACATGTCTGCACATGGAGAAGTACTTCCTCGTGGGAAGCCGGTTTCTGTCAAAGCGTCCCAGGGCTGTGCTCCTCTCTTTTCACTCCTGTTGCCAGAAGCCCAGGGAGGAGGGGAGGACTTAGAACATGGCTGGGCACTGGGGTTTCTTCCAGAGGAGGGGATAGCATTTGCTTTCCCTTGCCACCACCCCTTGGGATAGGGTCTGCACCTCAGGAAAGCTGTTTCCGTGGGAAGCCGGCTTTCTGCCCAACGGGCCTCAGGGCCGTGGGCCTCGGGTGTCCCTCCGGGTCCCCAAAGCACAGGGAAGAGGTGAGGGGCTTACACCATGCCTGGGGAATGTTGTTTCTTACACCTGGGTGTGTGGCATTCTGTTGACCTGGCTACCCCGACTTGGGATAGGTTTTCCACAGCAAGCACCTCTTGTTCCTCGGAAGCCGTTTTTCCCCAGGGGTCTCCAGGCTGTATTCGTTGGGGTTGAACTCCTGCTAGCAAAACCGCCGGGATGAGGGAAGGGTTCAGACTGTGCCTGGGCCCTGTGGTCTCTTCCAGGTCAGTGTATGGCATTTCCTTCCCCTTGCCACAGGCACCTGGGAGCATGTCTGCACGTGGAGAAAGACTTTCCCGTGGGAAGCCGGTTTTTGTCAAACGGGTCCCAGTGCTCTGCTCCTCTCTTTTCACTCCTGCTGCCAGAAGCCCAGGGAGGATGGGAGGGCTTAGAACATGGCTGGGCACTGTGGTTTCTTCCAGAGAAGTGGAGGGCATTTGCATTACCTTGCCACAACCACTTGGGATAGGGTCTGCACCTCAGGAAAACTGTTTCCGTGGGACGCCGGCTTTTTGCAAAGGGGTCTCAGGGCCGTGGGCCTCGGGTGTCCCTCCGGCTCCCCAAAGCACAGGGACGAGTTGAGGGGCTTAGACCGTGCCTGGGCAATGTTGTTTCTTACACCTGGGTGTGTGGCATTTTGTTGACCTGGCTACCCCCACTTGGGATAGGTTTTCCACAGCAAGCACCTAGTGTTCGTCGAAAGCCGTTTTTGCCTCACATGTCTCCGGGCTGTTTTCGTTGGCGTTGAACTCCTGCTAGCAAAACCGCCGGGATGAGAGAAGGGCTCAGACTGTGCCTCGGCCCTGTGCTCTCTTCCAGGTCAGTGTATGGCATTTCCTTCACCTTGCCACAGGCACTGGGGAACATGTCTGCACATGGAGAAGGACTTCCTCGTGGGAAGCCGGTTTCTGTCAAAGCGTCCCAGGGCTGTGCTCCTCTCTTTTCACTCCTGTTGCCAGAAGCCCAGGGAGGAGGGGAGGACTTAGAACATGGCTGGGCACTGGGGTTTCTTCCAGAGGAGGGGATGGCATTTGCTTTCCCTTGCCACCACCCCTTGGGATAGGGTCTGCACCTCAGGAAAGCTGTTTCCGTGGGAAGCCGGCTTTCTGACCAACGGGCCTCAGGGCCGTGGGCCTCGGGTGTTCCTCCGGGTCCCCAAAGCACAGGGACGAGGTGAGGGGCTTAGACCGTGCCTGGGCAATGTTGTTTCTTACACCTGGGTGTGTGGCATTTTGTTGACCTGGCTACCCCCACTTGGGATAGGTTTTCCACAGCAAGCACCTCTTGTTCCTCGGAAGCCGTTTTTCCCCAGGGGTCTCCAGGCTGTATTCGTTGGGGTTAAACTCCTGCTAGCAAAACCGCCGGGATGAGGGAAGGGTTCAGACTGTGACTGGGCCCTGTGGTCTCTTCCAGGTTAGTGTATGGCATTTCCTTCCCCTTGCCACAGGCACCTGGGAGCATGTCTGCACGTGGAGAAAGACTTTCCCATGGGAAGCCGGTTTTTGTCAAACGGGTCCCAGTGCTCTGCTCCTCTCTTTTCACTCCTGCTGCCAGAAGCCCAGGGAGGATGGGAGGGCTTAGAACATGGCTGGGCACTGTGGTTTCTTCCACAGAAGTGGAGGGCATTTGCATTACCTTGCCACAACCACTTGGGATAGGGTCTGCACCTGAAGAAAACTGTTTCCGTGGGAAGCCGGCTTTTTGCAAAGGGGTCTCAGGGCCGTGGGCCTCGGCTGTCCCTCCGGCTCCCCAAAGCACAGGGACGAGGTGAGGGCTTAGACCATGACTGGGCAATGTTGTTTCTTAAACCTGGGTGTGTGGCATTTTGTTGACCTGGCTACCACAACTTGGGATAGGTTTTCCACAGCAAGCACCTCTTGTTCCTCGGAAGCCGTTTTTGCCCAGGGGTCTCCGGGCTGTGTTCGTTGGGGTTGAACTCCTGCTAGCAAAACCGCCGGGATGAGGGAAGCGCTCAGACTGTGCCTGGGCCCTGTGGTCTCTTCCAGCTCAGTGTATGGCATTTCCTTCCTCTTGCCACAGGCACCTGGGATCATGTCTGCACGTGGAGGAAGACTTTCCCGTGGGAAGCCGGTTTTTGTCAAACGGGTCCCAGTGCTCTGCTCCTCTCTTTTCACTCCTGCTGCCAGAAGCCCAGGGAGGATGGGAGGGCTTAGAACATGGCTGGGCACTGTGGTTTCTTCCAGAGAAGTGGAGGGCATTTGCATTACCTTGCCACAACCACTTGGGATAGGGTCTGCACCTCAGGAAAACTGTTTCCGTGGGAAGCCGGCTTTTTGCAAAGGTTTCTCAGGGCCGTGAGCCTCGGCTCTCCCTCCGGCTCCCCAAAGCACAAGGACGAGGTGAGGGGCTTAGACCATGGCTGGGCAATGTTGTTTCTTACACCTGGGTGTGTGGCATTTTGTTGACCTGGCTACCCCCACTTGGGATAGGTTTTCCACAGCAAGCACCTCTTGTTCCTCGGAAGCCGTTTTTGCCCAGGGGTCTCCGGGCTGTGATCGGTGGGGTTGAACTCCTGCTAGCAAAACCGCCGGGATGAGGGAAGAGTTCAGACTGTGCCTGGGCCCTGTGGTCTCTTCCAGCTCAGTGTATGGCATTTCCTTCCTCTTGCCACAGGCACCTGGGATCATGTCTGCACGTGGAGAAAGACTTTCCCGTGGGAAGCCGGTTTTTGTCAAACGGGTCCCAGTGCTCTGCTCCTCTCTTTTCACTCCTGCTGCCAGAAGCCCAGGGAGGATGGGAGGGCTTAGAACATGGCTGGGCACTGAGGTTTCTTCCAGAGAAGTGGAGGGCATTTGCATTACCTTGCCACAACCACTTGGGATAGGGTCTGCACCTCAGGAAAACTGTTTCCGTGGGACGCCGGCTTTTTGCAAAGGGGTCTCAGGGCCGTGGGCCTCGGGTGTCCCTCCGAATCCCCAAAGCACAGGGACGAGGTGAGGGGCTTAGACCGTGCCTGGGCAGTGTTGTTTCTTACACCTGGGTGTGTGGCATTTCGTTGACCTGGCTACCCCCACTTGGGATAGGTTTTCCACAGCAAGCACCTCTTGTTCGTCGGAAGCCGTTTTTGCCTCAGGTGTCTCCGGGCTGTGTTCGTTGGGGTTGAACTCCTGCTAGCAAAACCGCCGGGATGAGGGAAGGGCTCAGACTGTGCCTGGGCCCTGTGCTCTCTTCCAGTTCAGTGTATGGCATTTCCTTCACCTTACCACAGGCACCTGGGAGCATGTCTGCACGTGGAGAAAGACTTTCCCGTGGGAAGCCGGTTTTTGTCAAGCGGGTCCCAGTGCTCTGCTCCTCTCTTTTCACTCCTGCTGCCAGAAGCCCAGGGAGGATGGGAGGGCTTAGAACATGGCTGGGCACTGTGGTTTCTTCCAGAGAAGTGGAGGGCATTTGCATTACCTTGCCACAACCACTTGGGATAGGGTCTGCACCTCAGGAAAACTGTTTCCGTGGGAAGCCGGCTTTTTGCAAAGGGGTCTCAGGACCGTGGGCCTCGGGTGTCCCTCCGGCTCCCCAAAGCACATGGACGAGTTGAGGGGCTTAGACCGTGCCTGGGCAATGTTGTTTCTTACACCTGGGTGTGTGGCATTTTGTTGACCTGGCTACCCCCACTTGGGATAGGTTTTCCACAGCAAGCACCTCTTGTTCCTCGGAAGCCGTTTTTGCCCGAGGGGTCTCCGGGCTGTTTTCGTTGGGGTTGAACTCCTGCTAGCAAAACCGCCGGGATGAGGGAAGGGTTCAGACTGTGCCTGGGCCCTGTGGTCTCTTCCAGGTCAGTGTATGGCATTTCCTTCCCCTATCCACAGGCACCTGGGAGCATGTCTGCTCGTGGAGAAAGACTTTCCCGTGGGAAGCCAGTTTTTGTCAAACGGGTCCCAGTGCTCTGCTCCTCTCTTTTCACTCCTGCTGCCAGAAGCCCAGGGAGGATGGGAGGGCTTAGAACATGGCTGGGCACTGTGGTTTCTTCCAGAGAAGTGGAGGGCATTTGCATTACCTTGCCACAACCACTTGGGATAGGGTGTGCACCTCAGGAAAACTGTTTTCGTGGGAAGCCGGCTTTTTGCAAAGGGGTCTCAGGACCGTGGGCCTCGGGTGTCCCTCCGGCTCCCCAAAGCACAGGGACGAGGTGAGGGGCTTAGACCGTGCCTGGGCAATGTTGTTTCTTACACCTGGGTGTGTGGCATTTTGTTGACCTGGCTACCCCCACTTGGGATAGGTTTTCCACAGCAAGCACCTCTTGTTCGTCGGAAGCCGTTTTTGCCTCAGGTGTCTCCGGGCTGTGTTCGTTGGGGTTGAACTCCTGCTAGCAAAACCGCCGGGATGAGGGAAGGGCTCAGACTGTGCCTGGGCCCTGTGGTCTCTTCCAGGTCAGTGTATGGCATTTCCTTCCCCTATCCACAGGCACCTGGGAGCATGTCTGCTCGTGGAGAAAGACTTTCCCGTGGGAAGCCAGTTTTTGTCAAACGGGTCCCAGTGCTCTGCTCCTCTCTTTTCACTTCTGCTGCCAGAAGCCCAGGGAGGATGGGAGGGCTTAGAACATGGCTGGGCACTGTGGTTTCTTCCAGAGAAGTGGAGGGCATTTGCATTACCTTGCCACAACCACTTGGGATAGGGTCTGCACCTCAGGAAAACTTTCCGTGGGACGCCGGCTTTTTGCAAAGGGGTCTCAGGGCCGTGGGCCTCGGGTGTCCCTCCGGCTCCCCAAAGCACAGGGACGAGGTGAGGGGCTTAGACCGTGCTTGGGCAATGTTGTTTCTTACACCTGGGTGTTTGGCATTTTGTTTACCTGGCTACCCCCATTTGCATAGGTTTTCCATAGCAAGCACCTATTGTTCATTGGAAGCCGTTTTTGCCCCAGGGGTCTCCCGGTGTGTTCCTTGGCGTTGAACTCCTGCTAGCAAAACCGCCGGGATGAGGGAAGGGCTCAGACTGTGCCTGGGCCCTGTGGTCTCTTCCAGGTCAGTGTATGGCATTTAATTCACCTTGCAACAGGCACTGGGGAGCATGTCTGCACGTGGAGAAAGACTTCCTCGTGGGAAGCCGGTTTCTGTCAAAGCGTCCCAGTGCTGTGCTCCTCTCTTTTCACTCCTGCTGCCAGAAGCCCAGGGAGGAGGGGAGGGCTTAGAACATGTCTGGGCACTGGGGTTTCTTCCAGAGGAGGGGATGGCATTTGCTTTCCCTTGCCAGCACCCCTTGGGATAGGGTCTGCACCTCAGGAAATCTGTTTCCGTGGGAAGCTGGCTTTCTGCCCAACGGGCTTCAGGACCGTGGGCCTCGGGGTCCCACCGGTTCCCCAAATCACAGGGAGGAGGTGAGGGGCTTAGACCGTGCTTGGGCAATGTTGTTTCTTACACCTGGGTGTTTGGCATTTTGTTTACCTGGCTACCCCCACTTGGGATAGGTTTTCCACAGCAAGAGCATATTGTTCGTCGGAAGCCGTTTGGGCCCCAGCGGGTCTCCGGTCTGTGTTCGTTGGGGTTGAACTCCTGCTAGCAAAACCGCCGGGATGAGGGAAGGGTTCAGACTGTGACTGGGCCCTGTGGTCTCTTCCAGGTCAGTGTATGGCATTTCCTTCCCCTATCCACAGGCACCTGGGAGCATGTCTGCTCGTGGAGAAAGACTTTCCCGTGGGAAGCCAGTTTTTGTCAAACGGGTCCCAGTGCTCTGCTCCTCTCTTTTCACTCCTGCTGCCAGAAGCCCAGGGAGGATGGGAGGGCTTAGAACATGGCTGGGCACTGTGGTTTCTTCCAGAGAAGTGGAGAGCATTTGCTTTCCCTTGCCACCACCCCTTGCGATAGGGTCTGCACCTCAGAAAAGTAGTTTCCGTGGGAAGCCGGCTTTCTTCCCAACGGGCCTCAGGGCCGTGGGCCACGGGTGTCCCTCCGGGTCCCCAAAGCACAGGGACGAGGTGAGGGGCTTAGACCGTGCCTGGGCAATGTTGTTTCTTACACCTGGGTGTGTGGCATTTTGTTTACCTGGCTACCCCCACTTGGGATAGGTTTTCCACAGCAAGCACCTAGTGTTCGTCGAAAGCCGTTTTTGCCTCAGGGGTCTCCGGGCTGTGTTCATTGGGGTTGAACTCCTGCTGGCAAAACCGCCGGGATGAGGGACGGGCTCAGACTGTGCCTGGGCCCTGTGCTCTCTTCCAGGTCAGGTATGGCATTTCCTTCACCTTGCCACAGGCACCTGGGATCATGTCTGCACGTGGAGAAAGACTTTCCCGTGGGAAGCCGGTTTTTGTCAAACGGGTCCCAGTGCTCTGCTCCTCTCTTTTCACTCCTGCTGCCAGAAGCCCAGGGAGGATGGGAGGGCTTAGAACATGGCTGGGCACTGTGGTTTCTTCCAGAGAAGTGGAGGGCATTTGCATTACCTTGCCACAACCACTTGGGATAGGGTCTGCACCTCAGGAAAACTGTTTCCGTGGGACGCCGGCTTTTTGCAAAGGGGTCTCAGGGCCGTGGGCCTCGGGTGTCCCTCCGGCTCCCCAAAGCACAGGGACGAGTTGAGGGGCTTAGACCGTGCCTGGGCAATGTTGTTTCTTACACCTGGGTGTGTGGCATTTTGTTTACCTGGCTACCCCCACTTGGGATAGGTTTTCCACAGCAAGCACCTAGTGTTCGTCGAAAGCCGTTTTTGCCTCAGTGGTCTCCGGGCTGTGTTCGTTGGGGTTGAACTCCTGCTAGCAAAACCGCCGGGATGAGGGAAGGGCTCAGACTGTGCCTGGGCCCTGTGCTCTCTTCCAGGTCAGTGTATGGCATTTCCTTCACCTTGCCACAAGCACTGGGGAACATGTCTGCACATGGAGAAGTACTTCCTCGTGGGAAGCCGGTTTCTGTCAAAGCGTCCCAGGGCTGTGCTCCTCTCTTTTCACTCCTGCTGCAAGAAGCCCAGGGAGGAGGGGAGGGCTTAGAACATGGGTGGGCACTGGGGTTTCTTCCAGAGGAGGGGATGGCATTTGCTTTCCCTTGCCACCACCCCTTGGGATAGGGTTTGCACCTCAGGAAAGCTGTTTCCGTGGGAAGCCGGCTTTCTGATCAACGGGCCTCAGGGCCGTGGGCCTCAGGGGTCCCTACGGCTCCCCAGAGCACAGGGACGAAGTGAGGGGCTTAGACCATGCCTGGGCCATGTTGTTTCTTCCACCTGGGTGTGTGGCATTTTGTTGACCTGTCTACCCCTACTTGGGATAAGTTTTCCACAGCAAGAGCATATTGTTCGTCGGAAGCCGTTTGGGCCCCAGCGGGTCTCCGGGCTGTGTTCGTTGGGGTTGAACTCCTGCTAGCAAACCGCCGGTATGAGTTAAAGGCTCAGACTGTGCCTGGGCCCTGTGGTCTCTTCCAGGTCAGTGTATGGCATTTCCTTCACCTTGCCACATGCACTGGGGAGCATGTCTGCACGTGGAGAAGGACTTCCTCGTGGGAAGCCGGTTTTTGTCAAAGCGTCCCAGTGCTGTGCTCTTCTCATTTCACTACGGCTGCCAGTAGCCCAGTGAGGATGGGAGGGTTTAGAACATGGCTGGGCACTGTGGTTTCTTCCAGAGAAGTGGAGGGCATTTGCATTACCTTGCCACAACCACTTGGGATAGGGTCTGCACCTCAGGAAAACTGTTTCCGTGGGAAGCCGGCTTTTTGCAAAGGGGTCTCAGGGCCGTGGGCCTCGGCTGTCCCTCCGGCTCCCCAAAGCACAGGGACGAGGTGAGGGGCTTAGACCGTGCCTGGGCAATGTTGTTTCTTACACCTGGGTGTGTGGCATTTTGTTGACCTGGCTACCCCCACTTGGGATAGGTTTTCCACAGCAAGCACCTCTTGTTCCTCGGAAGCCATTTTTGCCCCAGGGGTCTCCGGGCTGTGTTCGTTGGGGTTGAACTCCTGCTAGCAAAACCGCCGGGATCGGGGAAGGGTTCAGACTGTGCCTGGGCCCTCTGGTCTCTTCCAGGTCAGTGTATGGCATTTCCTTCCCCTTGCCACAGGCACCTGGGAGCATGTCTGCACGTGGAGAAAGACTTTCCCGTGGGAAGCCGGTTTTTGTCAAACGGGTCCCAGTGCTCTTGTCCTCTCTTTTCACTCCTGCTGCCAGAGCCCTGGGAGGATGGGAGGGCTTAGAACATGGCTGGGCACGGTAGTTTCTTCCACAGAAGTGGAGGGCATTTGCTTTACCTTGACACAACCACTTGTGAGAGGGTCTGCACCTCAGGAAAACTGTTTCCGTGGAAGCCGGCTTTTTGCAAAGGGATCTCAGGGCCGACGGCCTCGGGTGTCCCTACGGCTCCCCAAAGCACAGGGACGAAGTGAGAGGCTTAGACCGTGCCTGGGCAATGTTGTTTCTTACACCTGGGTGTGTGGCATTTTGTTGACCTGGCTACCCCCACTTGGGATAGGTTTTCCACAGCAAGCACCTCTTGTTCGTCGGAAGCCATTTTTGCCTCAGGGGTCTCCGGGCTGTGTTCGTTGGCGTTGAACTCCTGCTAGCAAAACCGCCGGGATGAGGGAAGGGTTCAGACTGTGCCTGGGCCCTGTGGTCTCTTCCAGGTCAGTGTATGGCATTTCCTTCCCCTTGCCACATGCACCTGGCAGTATGTCTGCACGTGGAGAAAGACTTTCCCGTGGGAAGCCGGTTTTTGTGAAACGGGTCGCAGTGCTGTGCTCCTCTCTTTTCACTCCTGCTGCCAGAAGCCCAGGGAGGATGGGAGGGCTTAGAACATGGCTGGGCACTGTGGTTTCTTCCACAGAAGTGGAGGGCATTTGCTTTACCTTGCCACAACCACTTGTGAGAGGGTCTGTACCTCAGGAAAACTGTTTCCGTGGGAAGCCGGCTTTTTGCAAAGGGGTCTAAGGGCCGTGGGCCTCGGGTGTCCCTCCGGCTCCCCAAAGTACAGGGACGAGGTGAGGGGCTTAGACCATGGCTGGGCATTGTTGTTTCTTACACCTGGGTGTGTTGCATTTTGTTGACCTGGCTACCCCCACTTGGGATAGGTTTTCCATAGCAAGAGCATATTGTTCCTCGGAAGCAGTTTGGGCCCCAGGGGGTCTCCGGGCTGTGTTCGTTGGGTTTGAACTCCTGCTAGCAAAACCGCCGGGATGAGGGAAGGGCTCAGACTGTGCCTGGGCCCTGTGGTCTCTTCCAGGTCAGTGTATGGCATTTCCTTCTCCTTGCCACAGGCACTGGGGTGCATGTCTGCACTTGGAGAAGGACTTCCTTCTGGGAAGCCAGTTTCTGTCAAACGGGTCCCAGTGCTGTGCTCCTCTCTTTTCACTCCTGCTGCCAGAAGCCCAGGGAGGAGGGGAGGGCTTAGAACATGGCTGGGCACTGGGGTTTCTTCCAGATGAGGGGATGGCATTTGCTTTCCCTTGCCACCACCCCTTGGGATATCGTCTGCACCTCAGGAAAGCTGTTTCCTTGGGAAGCCGGCTTTCTGCCCAACGGGCCTCAGGGCCGTGGGCATCGGGGATCCCTCCGGCTCCCCAAAGCACAGGGACGAGGTGAGGGGCTTAGACCATGCCTGGGCCATGTTCTTTCTTCCACCTGGGTGTGTGGCATTTTGTTTACCTGGCTACCCCCACTTGGGATAGGTTTTCCACAGCAAGCACCTTGTGTTCGTCGAAAGCCATTTTTGCCTCAGGGGTCTCCGGGCTGTGTTCCTTGGGCTTGAACTCCTGCTAGCAAAACCACTGGGATGAGGGAAGGGCTCAGACTGTGCCTGGGCCCTGTGGTCTCTTCCAGGTCAGTGTATGGCATTTCCTTCACCTTACCACAGGCACTGGGGTGCATGTCTGCACTTGGAGAAGGACTTCCTTCTGGGAAGCCGGTTTTTGTCAAACGGGTCCCAGTGCTCTGCTCCTCTCTTTTCACTCCTGCTGCCAGAAGCCCAGGGAGGAGGGGAGGGCTTAGAACATGGCTGGGCACTGGGGTTTCTTCCAGAGGAGGGGATGGCATTTGCTTTCCCTTGCCACCACCCCTTGGGATAGGGTCTGCACCTCAGGAAAGCTGTTTCCTTGGGAAGCCGGCTTTCTGCCCAACGGGCCTCAGGGCCGTGGGCCTCGGGGGTCCCTCCGGCTCCCCAAAGCACAGGGACGAGGTGAGGGGCTTAGACCATGCCTGGGCCATGTTCTTTCTTCCACCTGGGTGTGTGGCATTTTGTTTACCTGGCTACCCCCACTTGGGATAGGTTTTCCACAGCAAGAGCATACTGTTCTTCGGAAGCCGTTTGGGCCCCAGGGGGTCTCCGGACTGTGTTCGTTGGCGTTGAACTCCTGCTAGCAAAACCGCCGGGATGAGGGAAGGGCTCAGACTGTGCCTGGGCCCTGTGGTCTCTTCCAGGTCAGTGTATGGTATTTCCTTCACCTTGCCACAGGCACTGGGGAGCATGTCTGCACGTGGAGAAAGACTTCCTCCTGGGAAGCCGGTTTCTGAAAAAGCGTCCCAGTGCTGTGCTCCTCTCTTTTCACTCCTGCTGCCAGAAGCCCAGGGAGGAGGGGAGGGCTTAGAACATGTCTGGGCACTGGGGTTTCTTCCAGAGGAGGGGATGGCATTTGCTTTCCCTTGCCAGCACCCCTTGGGATAGGGTCTGCACCTCAGGAAATCTGTTTCCGTGGGAAGCCGGCTTTCTGCCCAACGGGCTTCAGGACCGTGGGCCTCGGGGTCCCACCGGCTCCCCAAATCACAGGGAGGAGGTGAGGGGCTTAGACCGTGCTTGGGCAATGTTGTTTCTTACACCTGGGTGTTTGGCATTTTGTTTACCTGGCTACCCCCATTTGCATAGGTTTTCCACAGCAAGCACCTATTGTTCATCGGAAGCCGTTTTTGCCCCAGGGGTCTCCGGGCTGTGTTCCTTGGGCTTGAACTCCTGCTAGCAAAACCACTGGGATGAGGGAAGGGCTCAGACTGTGCCTGGGCCCTGTGGTCTCTTCCAGGTCAGTGTATGGCATTTCCTTCACCTTGCCACAGGCACTGGGAAGCATGTCTGCACGTGGAGAAGGACTTCCTCGTGGAAGCCGGGTTGTGTCAAAGCGTCCCCGTGCTGTGCTCCTCTCTTTTCACTCCTGCTGCAAGAAGCCCAGGGAGGAGGGGAGGGCTTAGAACATGGGTGGGCATTGGGGTTTCTTCCAGAGGAGGGGATGGCATTTGCTTTCCCTTGCCACCACCCCTTGGGATAGGGTTTGCACCTCAGGAAAGCTGTTTCCGTGGGAAGCCGGCTTTTGGCCAAACGGGTCTCAGGCCCTTGGGCCTCGGGTGTCCCTACGGCTCCCCAAAGCACAGGGTCGAGGTGAGGGGCTTAGACCATGCCTGGGCAATGTTGTTTCTTCCACCTGGGTGTGTGGCATTTTATTTACCTGGCTACCCCCACTTGGGATAGGATTTCCACAGCAAGAGCATATTGCTCGTGGGAAGCCGTTTTTGCCCCAGGGGTCTCCGGGCTGTGTTCGTTGGGGTTGAACTCCTGCTAGCAAAACCGCTGGGATGAGGGAAGGGCTCAGACTGTGCCTGGGCCCTGTGGTCTCTTACATGTCAGTGTATGGCATTTCCTTCACCTTGCCACAGGCACTTGGGAGCATGTCTGCACGTGGAGAAAGACTTTTCCGTGGGAAGCCGGTTTTTGTCAAACGGGTCCCAGTGCTGTGCTCTTCTCATTTCACTCCTGCTACCATAAGCCCAGTGAGGATGGGAGGGTTTAGAACATGGCTGGGCACTGTGGTTTCTTTCAGAGAAGTGGATGGCATTTGCTTTACCTTGCCACAACCACTTGTGATAGGGTCTGCACCTCAGGAAAACTGTTTCCGTTGGAGGCCGGCTTTTTGCCAAATGGGTCTCACTGCCGTGGGCCTCGGGGGTCCTTCTAGCTACCAAAAGCACAGTGATGAGGTGAGGGGCTTAGACCATGTCTGGGCATCGTTGTTTCTTACACCTGGGTGTGTGGCATTTTTTTTACCTGGCTACCTTCACTTGGGATAGGTTTTCCAAAGCAAGCCCCTATTGTTCGTCGGAAGCCGTTTTTGTCCCAGGGGTCCCCGGGCTGTGTTCGTTCGGGTTGAACTCATGCTAGCAAAACCGCCGGGATGAGGTAAGGGCTCAGACTGTTCCTAGGCACTGTGGTCTCTTACAGATCAGTGTACGGCATTTACTTCACCTTGTCACAGGCACTTGTGAGCATGTTTGCACGTTATGAAAGATTTTTCCGTTCGAATCCGGTTTTTCTCAAATGGGTCTCCGTGCTGTGCTCCTCTGTTTTCACTCATGCTGCCAGAAGCCCAGTGATAATGTTAGGGCTTAGAACATGGCTGGGCACTGTGGTTTCTTCCAGAGAAGTGGATGGCATTTGCTTTACCTTGCCACAACCACTTGTGATAGGGTCTGCACATCAGGAAAACTGTTTCCGTTGAAAGTCGGTGTTTTGCCAAATGGGTCAGGGATGTGGGGCTCGGGTTTCCCTCATGCTACCAAAAGCACAGTGACGATGTCTGGGCTTAGACCATGCCTGGGGAATGTTGTTTCTTACACATAAGTGTGTGGCATTCTGTTTACTTTGCTACAACCACTTTGGATAGGTTTTCCACATCAAGAACTTATTTTTCGGCGGAAGCCGTTTCTGCCTCAAGTGTCCCGTGTTGTGTTCGTTCGGGTTTATCTCCTGCTAGCAAACTGTGGTCTCTTACAGATCAGTGTATGGCATTTACTTCACCTTGGCACAGGCACTTGTGAGCATGTTTGCACGTTACGAAAGATTTTTCCGTTGGAAGCCGGTTTTTGTCAATCTCATAGGGAAGAAACAGAAACTCTTTGGCATAACCTGACTCACCCAGCATCAGTAAAGCAGTTCCAGAACTCAGCCCAGGGCCCCTGTCGCCTACCCAATGGAAGCCACGACCATGCCTCTATCGAAAGGAATTCCCAAAGACTCTCCTCTGACTCCACCACCAAAGAAATAGCAGATTGAATATGGCACTTCAAAATATCAAGATGATAGATCTGGTATAGTTAGATACACAAGGTTTACCTTTATTTTTTTATTGTTTTTTAGTACATAATGTTATAGTCTCCATACAGTACAGTAAATTTCGATGATACATTAGTTGCATATTACACCCAGTGCACCATGCAATATGTGCCCTCCTTACTACCAGCATATATTTTAAACAGGAAAATGCTGCTCTGAATAATTTTGAATTTTCCCTC
The DNA here is from genome assembly GCF_024610735.1 of Ursus americanus. NCBI lineage: Eukaryota > Metazoa > Chordata > Mammalia > Carnivora > Ursidae > Ursus > Ursus americanus. The sequence continues at coordinate 79,744,320 of NC_142136.1, read as the reverse complement.
GACCCCCATTGTAACTCTTGGGATGAAAAGACTAATCAGTGATGAAACATCACCTTTGAGAATTGGAAAGACATCATCCATATTTGTACGTGACGACAAAAGGCCATCTAACACTAAATGGTGGCCACTCACCCATATCTTAGGCCCAACTGTATAAACACTGTCAAACGTATATCTTAAAAATAGACAAAGAGTAAACCTCACCTTCCCTTTCTAATGAAAGAGTGTTTCTAGGAAACAGCTGTTCAAAATACATTCATAAGCAGTCAATGAACAGAGAAAATGGGATCCCCTGCAAAGTGCTCCAAGCTCAGAAACTAGGTACCTCCTTCACCAAATTCAGAACGCTGACAACTATTACTTAAGTTTTACTTCATGGCTCAACTAGAGAAAAGAGAAAAACCCAGGAGATGGTGGGTTCATGAGAGGTTTTACTTCCAGTCCTGATGTGGATATGACATTTCTCCAAATGGACCTGCCGCTTTCTCTGAATGCTGGATCCCGTGTCAAGCTGCCTCACTGACTCAGATGCAGACGTTCAGAACGTCGGGTCTCGCGGAGCCAGAGCAGAGAAGTGTTGTCAGATGGGGAGAAGCAGCTCCTCGGACCTAAAGCCTGCACACCTGCTGTGGTTTCTGGGAGAAGGGGAAACATAGACTTGTCTTTTAGTAGTAATTATCTCCCAGCCCATTGCCACCATTCCCAGGAAACAGCTAGCACAATGCTGAAGTTGGGTAATGGCTCTGGGCCTTCCTAGCGCCACACCTGTGCCTGAGGGAACAGGGAATACCCTGCTGAACTCGGGGAACTGCTCAAGGTCCATTACCTGCACTGTGTCGGGGGACAGGGGCACCGCACTGAAGTTGGGGACTGTGCGGTCCTTTCTCTCGCTCTTCCTGGGGAACACGGGAAACCCTGGAATGTCTGCGAACCATCCCACAAAAGCTTTGCTGAGCGGGTGCCCTGGAGTTCCTGGGTCTGGGGTGTATGGCCAGTTGACAGAGACTAGGCAGAAGAGACTTTCAAGGGAAAAAGGAAAGAAAACTGAGTCTCCATGATGAACTCTCTCAACATGCCCTTCCAGAACCCCGCCTCTTACCCGGGGTACCCCTACTCCCAGAAAGCCCACCTATGGCCACACAGCATGCACTCACCCAGCCAGGAACTCCACAGGTCCACTCTCTCAAAACTCCACTTCCTTGGCTCCTGGTCTGTGTCCTTGGGCTGCTCCGGATTTGCACACAGAGACGTAGCTCCACCCCCATGGGGTGATTGCTTGGGGAGTATGATGCTTCCAACTCCTTGAATGCCAGGCAACCGGCCCCATGACTCACAACTCTGGGAGTGCAGAGGTCCAGGAGGCACCTCCTTGGCTAAACGCCCTGAGCAGGCATGACGGGGATCATGGGCAGGGCTGCAATCACACACACACACACACACACACACACACACACACACACACGGCCCCTTTCGCAGACCCCTCTAGCTGCAGACCACCCTCAGAGCCCTGCCCCTTCCCTTCTGCACCAACCCTTCCTGCAAGGGTGTGCCTGGTTCCTGGCAAGGTCAGCTGCTCTCAGACTGTTCCAGCCTTGGGCTTTAGGAAATGCAATGCTTTTATGCATATCCAAGGCAATTTTAAGCGCCAAAAGGAATGCTCCAAGCGGGAATAGCTTTGCCTTCTTGTCTCACCCATGGAGTGGATAGTGCTTCTCAGACCTTCAAAACATCCTTCTAGGGTGAGCCCATTTGTGCTGCAATCTATATACACATGCTTAGTTCTACAGGGAAGGAAGGAAAAGCCGGCCTTCTGTTCTGTCGCGGTTGTGAACCAGGAACATTTATTTTTCACTTGAAAACAGAGTGTTATTGTCGACACTAAATGAAGGAACCTTTTAAAACATTTTAGAGAGGAAGGAAGAGAGTTTTATTGAAACCCAAGTCAAAGACAGCTGCCTGGGAGACACAATCTTCACAAAGAAGGGAGTGCTCCAGGGAAGGAACATTTAGGGCAGGGTCATATATTTGTTCTGAGTTGTGCTACGTACAGTTATACATCACGATGAGGAAGAAGGTTCCAGAAAGTGACAGACTTTTTCTTATGTTTTCAGTATGTACAAATCAGTATGACTTTAATCTTATGGGAGCAAGAAAGGTTCTTTTGTGTTCTCACCTTGATGTTGGCAAAGACATTTTTTGGTTCTCTTTTTCTTTTTGATGCATATGGACAATAAGTGCTGGGGGCAGAAATAGGGCCCATGCTTTGAGGGTTTGCCCAGTGATTTTGAGCTGGGTAAAATGTTAAAGGAGAGCTTTCCTGGGAGGCCAAGATCAGGCCTCACAGATGGTATGACATAAAAATTACTCTTATCCTTATCATCACTACCAAATGGTGGAACGTGAGATGAAAGCACCTTTCCAATAGTAAAGAGACATCAAAGGACCCCTACAGAAGGTTACCTGCTCCATGGTCAACACAGGTAACAGAGGCGTTCATGGTCTCTGGACTCCTCCCCTTGTCCTGCCCAAATCTCTGAAACATAGAGATCATTTACAGTCAGAATTTTACACATCTTAGAGATGTCTGGCACCATTCCCTTGGACTACAGAATACAACAGAATAGCTCACTGTCACAATACGAAAGTGCCCCTGGATACACTAAGTTCTTTCTCCGCAACGTTGGCCTTAATGAAATCATAATCGTAACATAGAAACACTACGATGGTTGGGAATAAATAATCACAGGTAAGGGAATATTTAGGAAATCTTTAGAAGCATTGTCTCACTCTATAGAAGAGGCTAACTGCTTTAAATACTATTTCCAACCTTACAGGACACTCTACAGACCAGAGCCTCCATCAATTAAAAAAGCATAGTTCTTTCAGTCACTTTAATATCAGAAAAATAGTATAGTATCTCTATTCCTAGGGATCTTTAAGTCTCCGACTCAAAGGTCCTCCACTGAGAGAATTATCTTCATGATCATGATGGGCAGAGGTGAAAAGGCAGCCGAATTCATTCCATTTGGCCACACAACAAGAAAATCCTAATACTTCCTAGGTTTCCAGATTGAGAAGACCTGGGGTAGAGCGAAATGGTACCTTGTATGGAAGAACAAGGGATTTGGAGTCAGTTTGGAGATCACACTTAGGTTTCTGACACTAAAATCCTCTGTAATTCATATCATTTCTGAGCCTTTGTCTATCCATCTAAAAATGGGACTCATTCTATCTACACCCCAGTTGAGAAGTTTACGAGGGAGAATGCTACTCAGAGCCAGTATGGATTCTCCCAAGAGCAGGTGCTCAGGAGCCATAATTACCATTGGGTCTATATCTTTTCCAGAGAAAAGAACACAAGGTGAAACCGTGTTTCGAAAAGATGACTCACAAGATGATTTTCACACTTTCATGAAGGTCAAGAAACTGCTATTTTGTTGTAATTCTCTCAGAAATCATGTTATTAGCTTGGTGGGGACAATAGCAACATCATCACTAGGAGTGGGGAGCTTCTCATCTCCATATGGCTATGTTGACTACCTTAACACAATGCCACCAGAAAGGAAAGCTGGAGGGAGGTGTGTGTGGGCACAGGCCAAGGCTGCCAGGTGTGCCTGGGACATGCAGAACCCTGATAGGAGGCTTAAGTCCTGTCTATGTTAGGATAGTCAGTGCTCTTCAGAGACAAAGGGCCATTGTGTGTGAGCCCTGATGTAGAAAAGGTGGAAAATGTCCATTGCGATTCCCTCTCTGACCCTTAGGATATGCAGCAAAGTTACATTGAATTTTTAAACATGGAGGGATTTCCTGGTCTTCTTTTCATGAGGACTCGGGCTCTATTCCTTGGTGGCCTAAGAATAGAATCTAGTTAGTTTCAGGATGTTAAAATGTAGACATGATTCATGGAACAACATATCATCTGTTTGGGTAAATAGTCTATGACCACTGGAAATAATGTATTCTGCACGTATTATGCAATATTACATAGACGTCAATTAGGTCACATTTGTTACCAATGTTTCGTCTGCTTTTTCCATCAGATATTGAGAAAGGCATATTAAAATTTCCAAACAAAATTTCCAAAAAAAGAGGATGCCGATCAAAAATGTTGTGTGAAAACGAAAAGAAAGTGCCATCACTCCATTCAGTGAATCAGGTTTGTGCAGAGAGACGGTAACGTTGATCACTGAAGACACCAGGGTTTTCCAATATGTGTGTTGAACCTTAAGGAAACTGCCATAGACGTAACTCTCAGTAAGAAGAGCATGGTAAGGGTCTTCCAACTCCCATCCTCTGTCATGATGATGGAAGCATGTTGCAGAGTGGGAATGAAAGCATAAGGGCCACTAACCAATCTTCAAGAAGAACATTGTATCAAAGCCATCATTCACCTGACATCTTCGGTCGTGAAGATGAAACTATTGGCACAGGTGTCTAAGAAAACATAGGGAAAGTGCCATATACTGAAGTCCACGAAAGAACACCATAGAGAAAGCATCTTGCATCTCACAGTCTTCTGTCATAAAAACGGAAGTATGTGCAAACCTGTCTGTGAAAACAGACGCATAAAGCGCGTTGTTTCACTCTATACAGGAACACTGTATTGACACCATGTCTCAACTCACAACTTCTGTAGTGAAGACGGAAGCCTTGGTAAGAATGTGTGCGAGCTCATAAAGAAGTGCCGTCTACTTAATTCTAAGAACCAAATCTGTGTAGATAGAAAACAATATCAAACCAACCTCCTGACAAATGGATCAACCGGGGTTTCTTTCCTGTGTGTTGAACCTTAACAAAAGTGCCATAAACTTAATAGTAGGTGAGAGCACTGGGTAGATAGCATCTTTCAACCAACAAATTCTGTCATGAAGATGGAAACGTTTGCATCATTGCCCTGAAAGCATAAGGAAAGTGGCAGAGACTTAGCTTCAAGAAACGACCGTACCGAATCCATCCTTCAAGGCACGTCTTCTTTTACGAAGTTGGAAGCATTCTCAGAAGTGTTTCTCAGCATAAGGGAATTATCGTACGCTTAACTTTATGAGGGAAATCCGTAGGACACTGTCTGAAACTCAGATCTTTTCTCATGAGGCTGAAAGCATTGGCTCAAGGGTAAAGGAACTTGTAAAGAAATGACGTTTACTCCACTCTGAGCACCAAGGTTCTGTATAGAGAATGAAACTTCAAACATCCTGATGCATGAAGAGAGAAGCTTTTTCAAATATCTGTGTTGAACGGTAAAAGAAGTGCCATACGCTTAGCACTATTAAAGAGCACCATCTGGAGACAACTTTCCAAATCAAGTTCATGAGGGTGGATGTATGTTACAAAATCTGCATGAAACCTAAGGAACATTCTGTATGCTCAGGTAAGAACACCCTTGGAAAAAAATCTTTCAACTCACATCTTCTGTAATGAAGATGGGAGTACTTGCAGAAGTGCAAGTGAAAGCATAAGGAGAGGTCCTATCTAAGTAGTTGTGAGAAACAACTCCGTGTTGATAGAAGGCAACATCGAAGTAACATGGTGACCCATGAATATACACCCGTTGTCCAGCACGTGCCTTGAACCTTAAGGAAAAGGGCACTATATAAAAATCTCAGTCAGAACACCGAATGGACACCATCTTCCAAGTCACAGCTTCTGTGAGGATGATCGCAAGTTTTTCAAGTGTCTACGAATGCATAAGGAAGGTGTCACCTACTTTACACTAGGAGAGAATACTCTATCTAAAAGCATCTTGCACCTCACATCTTTTCTCATGAAGTGGGAGCATTGTGCAAAACAGTGCCTGCGAGCATCAAGATAATGCACTTCGTTTAAAACTGTAATAATACTACACAGAAAGCATCACTCAACTCACTTCTTTCATGAGGATGAAAGCCGTTCGAAAAGGTTGTGTGAAAACAAAAAGAAAGTGCAATCAGTCAATTAGCTAAAGAGTTTGTGTAGAGAGACGGCAACTTTGATCAGTGAAGACACTAGGGCTTCCCTATATGTGTTTCCTTAAGGTTCACTTAAGGAAACAGCCCCAGATGTAACTCTCAGTAATAGGAGTGCATGGAAACAGTCTTCCAACTCCCGTCGTCTGTCATGATGATGGAAGAATGTTTCAGAGTGGGAATAAAAGCATAGGGAAAGGGCCAATAACGAATATTTAAGACAGAATATTGTATCGAAGCCATCTTTCACCTCACGTATTCTATCATGAAGATGAAAGCATTTCAACAGGCGTCTAAGAAAACATAAGGAAAGTGCCATATACTGAAGTCTCTGAAAGAACACCATAGAGAAAGCATCTTGCATCTCACAGTTTTTCTTTTTTTTTCTTTTTTTAATGTTTTATTATGTTTGTCAACATACAGTGCATCCCCGGTTTCCGATGTAAGGCTCGATGATTCATTAGTTGCGTATAACACCTAGTGCACCATGTAATACGTGCCCTCCTTACCACCCATCACCGGTCTATCCCATTCCCCCACCCCCCTCCCTTCTGAGGCCCTCAGTTTGTTTCTCATAGTCCATAGTCTCTCATGTTTCATTCCCCCTTCTGATTACCCCCCCTTTCTTTATCCCTTTCTTCTCCTACCGATCTTCCTAGTTCTTTTGTTCCATAGATGAGAGAAATCATATGATAGTTGTCTTTCTCTGCTTGACTTATTTCACTTAGCATTAGCTCCTCCAGTGCCATCCATGTTGTAGCAAATGTTGAGAACTCGTTCTTTCTGATAGCTGAGTAATATTCCATTGTATGTATGGACCACAACTTCTTAATCCAGTCATCTGTTGAAGGGCATCTCGGCTCCTTCCATGATTTAGCTATTGTGGACATTGCTGCTGTGAACATTGGGGTGCATATGGCCCTTCTCTTCACTACGTCTGTATCTTTGGGGTAAACTCCCAGTAGTGCAATGGCTGGATCATAAGGTAGCTCAATTTTTAACTTTTTAAGGGACCTCCACACTGTTTTCCAGAGTGGCTGTACCAACTTGCATTCCCACCAACAATGTAGGAGGGATCCCCTTTCTCCACATCCTCTCCAACAATTGTTGTTTCTTGCCTTGTCTATTTTTGGCATTCTAACTGGTGTAAGGTGGTATCTCAGTGTGGTTTTGATTTGAATTTCTTTGATGGCTAATGATTTTGAACATTTTTTCATGTGTCTGTTAGCCATTTGTATGTCTTCATTGGAAAAGTGTCTGTTCATATCTTCTGCCCATTTTTTGATTTGTTTGTTTCTCGTGTATTGAGTTTGAGAAGATCTTTGTAGATCTTGGATACCAGTCCTTTATCTGTAGTGTCATTTGCAAATATATTCTCCCATTCAGTGGGATGCCTCTTTGATTTTGTTTCCTTGACTGTGCTGAAACTTTTAATCTTGATGAAGTCCCATAAATTCATTGTATCTTTTGTTTCTCTTGCCTTTGGGGATGTATCATGAAAAAGGTTGTTTTGGCCGATGTCGTGGAGGTTGCTGCCTATGTTCTCCTCTAGAATTTTGATGGATTCCCATCGAGGTCTTTCATCCATTTGGAGTTTATTTTTGTGTATGGTGTGAGATAGTGGTCAAGTTTCATTCTTTTGCATGTAGCTGTCCAATTTTCCCAGCACCATTTATTGAAGAGACTTTTTTCCCCACCGGATGTTTTTTCCTCCTTGCTCAAATATTAGCTGCACAAAGAGCCGAGGGTCCATTTCTCTGTTCTCTATTCTGTTCCATTGGTCTATGTGTCTGCTTTTGTGCCAGTACCATGCTGTCTTTGTGATCACAGCTTTGTAGTACAGCTCGAAATCTGGCATTGTGATGCCCCCAGCTTTATTTTTCCTTTTCAACAGTTCCTTGGAGATTCATGGCTTTTTCTGTTTCCATGCAAATTTAAGGACTATTTGTTCCAGTTCTTTGAAAAATGTCCTCAGTATTTTGATCAGGATAGCATTGAAAGTGTAGATGGCTCTGGGTAGCATGGACATTTTAACTATGTTAATTCTTCTGATCCTTGAGCATGGAATACCTTTCCATCTTTTTATGTCTTCCTTAATGTCTTTCAAGAGTGATTTATAGTTTCTAGAATATAGGTCCTTTACGTCTCTGGTTAATTCTAAGGTAACGTACGGTTTTTGGTGCTATTGTAAATGGGATGGATTCCCTGATTTCTCTTTCTTCGGTCTCGTTATTCGTGTACAGAAATGCAACTGATTTCTGAGCATTAATTTTGTATCCCACCACATTACTGAATTGCTCTATAACTTCTAATAGTTTGGGAGTGGCTTCTTTTGGGTTTTCCACATAGAGTATCATGTCATCTGCGAAGAGAGACATTTTGACTTCTTCTTTGCCGATTTGAATACCTTTGATCCCTTTTTGTCGTCTGATTGCTGTTGCAAAGACTTCCAGTACGATGTTGAATAATAGTGGCGAGAGTGGGCATCCTTGTCGAGTTCCTGATCTTAAGGGAAAGGCTTCCAGCTTTTCCCCATTGAGAATAATATTTGCAGTAGGCTTTTCACAGATGGCTTTTATGAGATTGAGAAATGTACCCTCTATTCCTACACTCTGAAGGGTTTTAATCAGGAAAGGATGCTGTATTTTGTCAAATGCTTTTTCGGCATCGATTGAGAGGATCATATGGTTCCTGAGTCTTTTCTTGTTGATATGATATATCACGCTGATGGATTTGCGAATATTGAACCACGCTTGCATCCCAGGTATGAATCCCACTTGATCGTGATGGGTAATTCTTTTAATGTACTGTTGGATTTTATTAGCAAGTATCTTGTTGAGGATTTTGGCGTCCATATTCATTAGGGAAATCGGTCTGTAATTCTCCTTTTTGAGGGGGTCTTTGCCTGGTTTGGGGATCAAGGTAATATTGGTCTCATAGAATGAGTTTGGTAGCTTTCCTTCTGTTTCTATTTTTTGAAATAGCTTTAGGAGAGTAGGTATTATTTCTTCTTTGAATGTTTGGTAGAATTCCCCAGGAAAACCGTCCGGGCCTGGAGTTTTCTTATTTGGAAGGTTGTTTATCACTGACTCAATTTCTTCATCATTAATTGGCCTGTTTAAGAAATCAATTTCTTCCTCTTTCAATCTTGGTAGTTTATAGGTTTCCAGGAAGGATTCCATCTCTTCCAGATTGCTTAGTTTATTGGCATATAGCTGTTGATAAAAATTTCTAATAATCCTTCCAATTTCAATGGTGTTCATCGTGACCTCTCCTTTTTCATTCATAATATTAATATTCGGGTCCTTTCTCTTTTCTTTTGGATGAGCGTTGCCAGTGGTCTGTCAATTTTATTGATTCTCTCAAAGAACCAGCTTCTAGTCCTGTTGATCTGCTCTACTGTACTTCTGGTTTCTGCTTGATTGATTTCAGCTCTAATTTTGGTCAACTGCTTCCTCGTGCATGGATTAGGCCTGTCCCTCTGTTGCTGTTCCAGCTTCTTGAGGTGAGAATATAAAAACTGCATTTTAGATTTTTCTATTCTTTTGAGTGAGGCTTGGATGGCTATGTATTTCCCCCTTAGGACTGCCTTTGCAGTATCCCATAGGTTTTTGGACTGTTGTATTTTCATTCCCATTGGTCTCCATAAATTGTTTAATTTGATTTTTGATTTCCTGGTTTATTGAGTCATTCCTGAGCAGGATGGTTCTTAGTCACCAGGTGTCTGAGTTTCTTCCAAATTTTTCCTTGTGGTTGAGTTTCGATTTCAGAGCGTTGTGGTCTGAGAATATGCACGGGATAATTTCAATCTTTTGGTATCGGTTGAGACCTGTTTTGTGTCCCAGAACATGGTCTATTCTTGAGAATGTTCCATGGGCATTAGAATAGAATGAGTATTCTTTGGTTCTGGGGTATAGTGTTCTTTATATATCTATGAGGTCCAACTTGTCAAGTATGGCATTCAAAGCCTTTGATTCTTTGCTTAGTTTTTGCCAGGGTGTTCTGTCTATTTCTGAGAGTGGAGTGTTGAGGTCCCCTACTATTAATGTATTTTTATTTATATGTCTCTTTATTCTGGTTAAGAGTTGGCTTGTGTATCTTGCTGCTCCCCTGTTGGGGGCATATATATTTATAATTGTCATATCCACTTGTTGAATACTTCCTTTAAGAATAATATAGTGCCCTTCTGCATCTCTAACAATAGTCTGTAGTTTAAAATCCAATTTATCTGATATGAGAATTGCTACCCCAGCTTTCTTTTGAAGTCCATTTGCGTGAAAGATGGTACTCCATCCCCTTACTCTCAGTCTGAATGCATCTTTGGGTTCGAAATGAGTCTCTTGTAGACAGCAAATGGATGGGTCATTTCTTTTTATCCAATCTGCAACCCTTCTTTTTCTTTTGTTTTAAGATTTCATTTATTAATTTGACAGCAAAACAGCCAGTGAGAGAGGGAACACAAGCAGGGGGAGTAGGAGAGGAAGAAGCAGGCTCACAGCGGAGGAGCCTGATGTGGGGCTCGATCCCACAATGCCGGGATCACGCCCTGGCTGAAGGCAGACGCTTAAGTGCTGTTCCACCCAGGCGCCCTGCATCTCACTGTCTTCTGGCATGAAAAAGGAAGCATGTGAAAAAGTGTGTACAAAAAGAGATGCATAAAGCGCGTGGCCTCACTCTATAGAACACTGTATAGACATCATGTCTCAACTCACAACTTCTGTTGTGAAGATGGAAGCCTTGGCAAAAGTGTGTGCAAGCACGTAGAGAAAGGGCTGTCTACTTAATTCTGAGAACCAAATCTGTCTAGATAGAAAACGATATCGAACCCACCTCCTGACAAATGGATCAACCAGGGTTTTCTTCCCTATGTGTTGAAACTTAAGGAAAGTGCCATAAACTTAGTAGGTGAGAGCACTGGGTAGATAGCATCTTACAAACCACGGCTTCTGTCATGAAGACGAAAATGTTTGCAACGTTGTGGTGAAAACATAAGGAAAGTGGCAGAGACATGGCTCCAAAAAAGGACAGTACCTAATCCATCTTTAAAGGCACGTGTTCTTTCATGAAGCTGGAAGCATATACAAGAGAGTGTTTCTCAGCTTAAGGGAATTATCGTATGCTTAACTTTACAAGAGAACTCCATAGAATACCCTCTGAAACATCTTTTCACATAACCCTGGAAGCATTGGCTAAAGGGTGAGGGAATGTGTAAAGAAATGCCATTTACTCGACTCTGAGCACCAATGTTCTGTATAGAGGAAGAGATTTCAAACATCCTGATGTATGAAGAGAGATTTTCAAATATCTCTGTTGAACCGTAAGAGAAGTGCCATATGCTTAACACTAAGAAAGAGCACCATCTAGAGACAACCTTCCAAATCACAACTACCGTCATGAAGATGGATGTATGTTCCAAAACTGTATGAAAACCTAAGGAACATGCTGTATGCTCAGGTAAGAACACCCTTGGAAAAAATCTCCCAACTCACATCTTCTGTAATGAAGATGGAAGTACATGCAGAAGTGTGAGTGAAAGCATAAGGAGAGGTCCTAAGTAGTTGTGAGTACCAGGTCAGTGTTGATAGGCAACATCGAAGTAACGTGGTGACCCAGGAATATATATGCGTTGTCCAATACGTGCGTTGAACCTTAAGGAAAGAACAATATACCCAAATCTCAGTCAGAACACTGAATGGACACCCTCATCCAAGTCACATCTTCTGTTAGGAAGATGTCAAGATTTTCAAAAGTGTCTACAAATGCATAGGGAAAGGGACACCTACTTTACTCAAGGAGAGAACACTCTATATAAAAGCGTCTTGCACCTCACATCTGGTGTCATGAATTGGGAGCATTGTACAAAACTGTGCCTGCAAGCATCAAGATAATGCCTTTTGTTGAACCATGTAAGAACACTACAAGGAAAGCATCTCTCAACTCACATCAGTCATGAGGAGGAAAGCCCTTCAAAAGTTGTGTGAAAACGAAAGGAAAGTGCCATCAGTCAATTCAGCGAACCATGTTTTTGTAGAGACAAGGCAACATTGATCAGTGAAAACAGCAGGGTTTACCAATACGTGTGTTGAACCTTAAGGAAACAGCCATAGACGTAATCTCAGGAAGAAGAGGGTATGGAAAGGGTTTTCCAAGTCCCATAATCTGTCATGATGATGGAAGCATGTGTCTGATTGGGAATAAAAGCATAAGGAAAGGGAGGTGAACCAACTTTAGGAAAGAACATTGTACCGAAGCCATCTTTGAAGTCACGTCTTCAGTCTTGAAGATGAAACCGTTTGTACAAGTGCCTAAGAAAACATAAGGAAAGTGCCATGTACTGAATCTACGAAGGAACACCGTAGAGAAACCATCTGGCATCTCACAGTCCTCTGTCATGAAAACGGAAGCTTGTGCAAATGTGTGTAAGAAAGAGACACATAAAGCTCCTGGAGCATGCAGGGGCGGCTGGCGGTGTTAGAAACACAGACAGAGAGACACTGGCCCTGTAGGTGAGAGCTGGGAAGCCAGGTGTGGGGCTCACATCCTGGACAGTGCAGGGTTGAGCAGCACCAACAGAAACAGAGTTAAAGTGGCCAGAACATCAGTGGAGAATGGTCCGCAATCCATCTGTTCTGAGACAGAGGCTGAGATTCGGCCACTGCTGCTCTCTCAGAAGAAGCACAGCAAACCACCAGGGAAAGCCGCCAGAGAAAAGAAGCCTGGAAAGACCGGCTCACAGTGTGCCCACCCCCATCCCCCTTCGCAGGGTACACAGAGACTCTACCCAAACAGGGTTGCCCAAGTATCGGCACGGCAGGCCCCTACCTCAGAAGGCAGGCTGAAAAATCAAGAAGCCCCCATACCTAAGATGCCTATAAAACAAGGGCGTACGGCCTGGGTCGTGGTCAATAATTTGGGCTCTGGACAACACCACAACCTCTCCTCATCTGAATGATGAGGAGAAGTCCCCCCCCCCCAGCAAAGAAAAGACAATGAGTTTGTGGCCTCTGCCACAGAACTTATGGATATGGATATAACCAAATTATCAGAAATGGAATTCAGAGTAACAATGGTCAAGATGATTTGTACACTTGAAAAAAATATTGACAAAATTGTTAATGAGAACATAGAATCTCTAAGGGCAGAAATGTGAGCGAATCTGGCAGAAATTAAAAATTCTAGGAGCCAAATGCAGTCAAAACTAGAGGCTCTGTTGGCCAGGGTGAATGAGGCAGAAGGACGTATCAGCGAATTGGAAAATGGGTTAGTAGAGGAAAAAGCTAAAAGAGAATCTGGACTCAAAAAAATCCACACACAGGAATGTAGGTTACGGGAAATGACTGACTCAATAAAACGTTCCAGTGTCAGAATCATTGGCATTCCTGAGGACGTAGAGAAAAACAGAGGTCTAGAAGAGATATTTGAACAAATTGTAGCTGAAAACTTCCCTAATCTAGCAAGGGAAACAAACATTCGTGTCCAAGAGGCAGAGAGGACCCCTTCCAAGCTCAACCACGACAAACCCACGCCACGTCACGTCATAGTGCATTTCGCAAATATTAGATGCAAGGATACAGTATTGAAAGCGGCCAGGGCAAAGAAATTTCTCACGTATCAAGGCAAAGATATCAGAATTACGTCTGACCTCTCTCCACAGACCTGGAATGAGATAAAGGGTTGGGGGGCATTTTTAAATCTCTTTCAGAGAAAAACATGCAGCCAAGGATCCTTTATCCAGCAAGGCTGTCATTCAGAATTCATGGAGAAATAAAGACCTTCCAGAATCGTGGTCATTGACCAATTTTTTTAACCACAAAACCAGCCCTACAGGAGATATTAAGGGGGGGGTGTTCTATAAAAGTAAAAAGGCCCCAAGAGTGATACAGAACATAAAGTCACAATCTATGGAAACAAAGACTTTACTGGCAATATGGCATCATTAAAATCACATCTCTCAATAATCCGTCTCAATGTAAATGGCCTAAATGCTCCCATAAAACACCACAGGGTTGCTGATTGGATAAAAAGACATGACCCATCCATTTGCTGTCTACAAACACTCATTTTGAACCTAAAGATACATTCAGACTAAAAGGATGGAATACCATCTTTCACGCCAATGGACCTGAAAAGAAAGCTGGGGTAGCAATTCTCATGTCAGACACATTGGATTTGAAACTAAAGACTATAGTTAGAGACACATAAGGGCACTATATTATTCTTAAAGGATGTATCCAACAAGTGGATATGACAATTATAAATATATATGCCCCCAACAGGGGAGCAGCAAGATACACAAGCCAACTCTTAACCAGAATAAAGAGATATATAGATAAAAATACATTAATAGTAGGAACCTCAACACTCCACTATCAGCAACAGACAGAGCACCGGAGCAGAAAACCAACATAGAAACAAGAGCTTTGAATGCCATGCTAGATGAGATAGACCTCATAGATATATATAGAACACTGTACCCCAGAACCAAAGAATACTCATTCTATTCTAATGCCCATGGAACATTCTCAAGAATAGACCATGTTCTGGGACACAAATCAGGTCTCAACTGATACCAAAAGATTGAAATTATCCCGTGCATATTCTCAGAGCACAACACTCTGAAATTGGAACTCAAAAACAAGGAAGATTTTGGAAAAAAACTCAAACACTTGGAAACTAAGAACCATCCTGCTCAGGAATGACCCAATGAACCAGGAAATCAAAAATATATTTAAACAATTTATGGAGACCAACGGGAATGAAAACACAATGGTCCAAAACCTATGGGATACTGCAAAGGCAGTCCTAATGGGGAAATACATAGCCATCCAAGCCAGTGAATAGATTGAGCCAGTGATAAACAACCTTCCAAATAACAAAACTCCAGGCCCGGACGGTTTTCCTGGGGAATTCTACCAAACATTCAAAGAAGAAATAATACCTATTCTCCTAAAGCTATTTCAAAAAATAGAAACAGAAGGAAAGCTACCAAACTCATTCTATGAGGCCAATATTACCTTGATCCGCAAAACAGGCAAAGACCCCCTCAAAAAGAAGAATTACAGACCAATTTCCCTAATGAATATAGATGCCAAAATCCTCAACCAGATTCTGGCTAATAGAATCCAACAGTACATTAAAACGATTATCCATCATGAACAAGAGGGATTCATCCCTGGGATGAAAGCGTGGTTCAATATTCGCAAATCGATCAGCGTGATACATCATATCAACAAGAAAAGACTCAGGAACCATATGATCCCCTCAACTGATCCAGAAAAAACATTTGACAAAATACAGCATCCTTTCCTGATTAAAACCCTTCAGAGTGTAGGAATAGAGGGTTCATTTCTCAATCTCATAAAAGCCATCTATGGAAAGGCTACAGAAAATATTCTCAATGGGGAAAAGCTGGAAGCCTTTCCCTTAAGATCAGGAACTCAACAAGGATGCCCACTCTCGCCACTATTATTCAACATAGTACTAGAAGTCCTTGCAACAGCAGACAACAAAAAGGGATAAAAGGTATCCAAATCAGCAAAGAAGTCAAAATGTCTCTCTTCACAGATGACATGATACTCTATATGGAAAACCCAATAGAATACACGCGCAAAATATGAGAAGTTATAGAGCAATTCAGTAATGGGGTGGGATAGAAAATCAATGCTCAGAAATCAGTTGCATTTCTATACACGAATAATGAGACTGAAGAAAGAGAAATTAGGGAATCCAGCCCATTTACAATAGCACCAAAAACCATATGTTACCTAGGAATTAACCAGAGACGTAAAGGACCTATATTCTAGAAACTATAAATCACTTTTGAAAGACATAGAGGAAGACACAAAGAGATGGAAAAATACTCCATGCTCATGGATCGGAAGAATTAACATAGTTAAAATGTCCATGCTACCCAGAGCAATCTACACTTTCAATGCTATCCCGATCAAAATACCAATGAGATTTTATAAAGAACTCGAAAACACAGCCCTTAAATTTGTATGGAACCAGAAAAGGCCCCGAATCGCCAAGGAATTGTTGAAAAGGAAAAACAAAGCTGGAGGCATCACAATGCCAGATTTCAAGCTGTACTACAAAGCTGTGATCACAAAGACAGCATGGTACTGGCACAAAAGCAGACACATAGACCAATGGAACAGAATAGAGAACCCAGAAATGGGCCCTCGACTCTGGGCAACTGATTTTTGACAAAGCAGGAAACAACATCCAGTGGAAAAAAGACAGTCTCTTCAATACATGGTGCTGGGGAAATTGGACAGCTACATGCAAAAGAATGAAATGTGACCACTCCCTAACACCATACACAAAGATAAACTCTAAATGGATGAAAGACCTCAATGTGAGACAGAAATCCATCAAAATCCGAGAGAAGAGCATAGGCAGCAACCTCTATGACATCAGCCACAGCAACCTTTTTTATGACACATCTCCAAAGGCAAGAGAGACAAAAGATAAAATGAACTTGTGGGATTTCATCAATATAAAAACTGTTGCACAGCCAAGGAAACAGAAAACCAAAGAGGCAGCCCACGGAATGGGAGAATACATTTGCAAATGATACTACAGAGAAAAGACAGGTATCCAAGATCTACAAAGAAGTTCTCAAACTCAATACGTGAGAAACAAATAAACATCATAAAATGGGCAGAAGATATGAACTGACACTTTGCCAGTGAAGACATAGAAATGGCTAACAGACACTTTAAAAAATGTTCAAAATCATTAGCCATCAGGGAAATTCATATCAAAATCACACGGAGATACCAACTTAAGCCAGTTAGAATGGCAAAAATTGACAAGGCAAGAAACAATTGTTAGAGAGGATGTGGAGAAAGGGGATCCCTCCTACATTGTTGGTGGGAATGCAAGTTGGTATTCTTTGGAAAAAGATTGGAGGTCCCTTAAAAGATTAAAAATAGAGCTACCCTGTGTCCAGCCATTGCACTACTGGGTATTTAAACCAAAGATACAGACGTAGTGAGGAGAAGGGCCATATGCATCCCAATGTTCATAGCAGGGCTGTTCACAATAGCTATATCGTGGAAGGAGCCAAGATGCCCTTCAACAGATGACTGGATTAAGAAGTTGTGGTCCAGGCAGGAGGGGTTAAGATGGCGGAGGAGTAGGGGACCCCTTTTTCAGCCGGTCCCCTGAGTCGAGCTGGATAGGTAACAGACCAGCCCAAATAACCACAGAATCAGCCTGAGACGCAGGAAGATACATCTGGATCTCTACAAATGAACATCTCCAGCGCTGAGTATTGAGGTACCAAGAGGGGAGCTGTAAACCGTGCACAGATATCGGAAGATAAATGGAAGGGGGAGGGAGCCGCCGCGTTTGGGCGCCGAAAAGCGGAAGCCACCTGCACGGGGGAGCGGGCGGACTCATGGAGGGCACCCGCGAGAGAGTGGACTGAGACCGGTGAACCGTGAACGCGCTCCACCAGGCATCTCCCGGAACACCGGAATCCCGGTGTGCTCACGGGATCCAGACTGAGACCGGGAGCTCCCGGAGCGCGCGCGGGGCGGCTGGCGGCTGGCAGGCCACCTGCACGGGGGAGCGGGCGGACTCGCGGTCGGCACCCGTGAAACAGCAGACTGAGACCCTGAACCGGGTGCGCGTGCCACCAGGCTTCTCATGAAACTCCGGAATCCTGGTGTGCTCACCGGGCATAGACTGAGACCAGGAGACCCGGGAGCGCCAGGGGCGGCCGGTGGCTGGCGGCATTAGAAACACAAAGGACAGAGATGCGCTGGCCCTGGAAGTGAGGGCAGGGACGCCGGGTTGGTGCGCACATCCCGGGACGCTGCAGGGTTGAGCAGCACCAACAGTAACAGAGATAAAGTGGCCAGAACATCAGTGGAGAACGGGCCGCAATCCCTCTGTTCTGTGACAATGCAGCCTCTGCTGTTCTGACTCTCAGAAGAGGCATAGCTGACCGCCAGGGAAAGCCGCCAGAGAACAAAAGCCTGGAAATACCAGCTCAGAGAGTGCCCATCCCCATCCCCCCTCGCGGGGGACACGGAGACTCTAACCAAACAGGGTTGCCTGAGTATGGGCGTGGCAGGTCCCTCCCCCAGAACACAGAAGGCAGGCTGAAAAATCAAGAAGCCCACAACCCCAGGCGCCTGGGTGGCGCAGTCATTGAGCGCCTGTCTCCGGCTTAGGGCGTGATCCCAGCGTTCCGGAAAGGAGTCCCTCATAGGGTTCTTCTGCTGGGAGCCTGCTTCTTCCTCTCTCACTCCCCTGCTTCTGTTCCGTTCTTGCTGACTGTCTGTCTCCCTCTCTCAGATAAGTAAATAAATAAAATCTTTAAAGAAGAAGCCCACATCTCTAAGATCCCTATAAAACAAGGGGCACGGCCTGGGACCCAGTCAATAATTTGGGCTCTGGAAAACCCCGCAACCTCTCCTCATCAGAATGACAAGAAGGAGAAGCCCCCCCCAACAAAGAAAAGACAGTGAGTCTCTGGCCTCTGCCACAGAAGTAACGGATATGGATGTAACCAAATTATCAGAAATGGAATTCAGAGTAACAATGGTCAAGATGAGTAGACTTGAAAAAAGTATTAAGGAAAATGTTACTGAGAATATAGAATCCCTAAGGGCATAAATGAGAGCGAATTTGACAGAAATTAAAAATTCTATGAGCCAAATGCAGGCAAAACTAGAGGCTCTGACGGCCAGGGTCACCAAAGCAGAGGAAAGGGTTAGTGAATTGGAGGATGGGTTAATAGAGGAAAAAATGAAAATAGAAGATGGTCTTAAAAAAATCCACGCCCACGAATGTTGGCTACGGGAGATTACTGACTCAACGAAACGATCCAATGTTAGAATCATCGGCATCCCCGAGGGTGTGGAGAAAAACAGAGGTCTAGAAGAGATATTTGAACAAATTGTAGCTGAAAACTTCCCTAATCTAGCAAGGGAAACAAACATTCGTGTCCAAGAGGCAGAGAGGACCCCTCCCAAGCTCAACCACGACAAACCTACGCCATGTCACGTCATAGTGCATTTCGCAAATATTAGATCCAAGGATACAGTATTGAAAGCGGCCAGGGCAAAGAAATTTCTCACATACCAAGGCAAAGGCATCAGAATTACGTCAGACCTGTCTACACAGACCTGGAATGAGAGAAAGGGTTGGGGGAGCATTTTTAAAGCTCTTTCAGAGAAAAACATGCAGCCAAGGATCCTTTATCCAGCAAGGCTGTCATTCAGAATTGATGGAGAAATAAAGACATTTCAGAATTGACAGTCACTAACCAATTTCGTAACCACGAAACCAGCCCTACAGGAGATATTACGGGGGGTTCTATAAAAGTAAAAAGGCCCCAAGAGTGATACAAAACAGAAAGTCACAGCCAATACAAACAAAGACTTTATTGACAACATGGCAGCATTAAAAGCATATCTCTCAGTACTCAGTCTTAATATAAATGGTTTAAATTATTGCTTAAAGCGCCACAGGGTTGCAGATTGGCTAAAAAGAAATGACCCATCCATTTGCTGTCTACAAGAGACTCATTTCGAACCCAAAGATGCATTCAGACTGAGAGTAAGGGGATGGCGTACCATCTTTCTCGCAAATGGACCTCAAAAGAAAGCTGGGGTAGCAATTCTCATATCAGATAAACTGGATTTTAAACTACAGGCTATAGTTAGAGACGCAGAAGGGCACTATATTATTCTTAAAGGAAGTATTCAACAAGTGGATATGACAATTATAAATATATATGCCCCCAACAGGGGAGCAGCAAGATACACAAGCCAACTCTTAACCAGAATAAAGAGACATATAAATAAAATACATTAATAGTAGGGGACCTCAACACTCCACTCTCAGAAATAGACAGAACACCCTGGGAAAAACTAAGCAAAGAATCAAAGGCTTTGAATGCCATACTCGACGAGTTGGACCTCTTAGATATATAGAGAACACTACACCCCAGAACCAAAGAATACTCATTCTATTCTAATGCCCATGGAACATTCTCAAGAATAGACCATGTTCTGGGACACAAAACAGGTCTCAGCCGATACCAAAAGATTGAAATTATCCCGTGCATATTCTCAGACCACAACGCTCTGAAATTGGAACTCAACCACAAGGAAAAATTTGGAAGAAACTCAAACACTTGGAGACTAAGAACCATTCTGCTCAGGAATGACTCGATAAACCAGGAAATCAAAAATCAAATTAAACAATTTATGGAGACCAATGAGAATGAAAATACAACAGTCCAAAACCTATGGGATACTACAAAGGCAGTCCTAAGGGGGAAATACATAGCCATCCAAGCCTCACTCAAAAGAATAGAAAAATCTAAAATGCAGTTTTTATATTCTCACCTCAAGAAGCTGGAACAGCAACAGAGGGACAGGCCTAATCCATGCACGAGGAAGCAGTTGACCAAAATTAGAGCTGAAATCAATCAAGCAGAAACCAGAAGTACAGTAGAGCAGATCAACAGGACTAGAAGCTTTGAGAGAATCAATAAAATTGACAGACCACTGGCAAGACTTATCCAAAAGAAAAGAGAAAGGACCCAGATTATTAAAATTATGAATGAAAAAGGAGAGGTCACGATGAACACCATTGAAATTGGAAGGATTATTAGAAATTTTTATCAACAGCTATATGCCAATAAACTAAGCAATCTGGAAGAGATGGAATCCTTCCTGGAAACCTATAAACTACCAAGATTGAAACAGGAAGAAACTGATTTCTTAAACAGGCCAATTAATGATGAAGAAATTGAGTCAGTGATAAACAACCTTCCAAATAAGAAAACTCCAGGCCCGGACGGTTTTCCTGGGGAATTCTACCAACATTCAAAGAAGAAATAATACCTACTCTCCTAAAGCTATTTCAAAAAATAGAAACAGAAGGAAAGCTACCAAACTCATTCTATGAGGCCAATATTACCTTGATCCCCAAACCAGGAAAGACCCCCTCAAAAAGGAGAATTACAGACCGATTTCCCTAATGAATATGGACGCCAAAATCCTCAACAAGATACTTGCTAATAGAATCCAACAGTTCATTAAAAGGATTATCCACCACAATCAAGTGGGATTCATACCTGGGATGCAAGCATGGTTCAATATTCGCAAATCAATCAGCGTGATTGATCGATATGGTGTATCAGCGTGATACATCATATCAACAAGAAAAGACTCAGGAACCATATGATCCTCTCAATCGATGCCAAAAAAGCATTTGACAAAATACAGCATCCTTTCCTGATTAAAACCCTTCAGAGTGTAGGAATAGAAGGTACATTTCTCAATCTCATAAAAGCCATCTATGAAAAGCCTACTGCAAATATTATTCTCAATGGGGAAAAGCTGGAAGCCTTTCCCTTAAGATCAGGAACACAACAAGGATGCCCACTCTCGCCACTATTATTCAACATAGTACTAGAAGTCCTTGCAACAGCAATCAGACGACAAAAAGGGATCAAAGGTATTCAAATCGGCAAAGAAGAAGTCAAAATGTCTCTCTTTGCAGATGACATGATACTCTATATGGAAAACCCAAAAGAAGCCACTCCCAAACTATTAGAAGTTATAGAGCAATTCAGTAACGTGGCGGGATACAAAATCAATGCTCAGAAATCAGTTGCATTTCTGTACACGAATAACGAGAACGAAGAAAGAGAAATTAGGGAATCCATCCCATTTACAATAGCACCAAAAACCATACGTTACCTTGGAATTAACTTAACCAGAGACGTAAAGGACCTTTATTCTAGAAACTATAAATCATTCTTAAAAGACATTGAGGAAGACATAAAAAGATGGAAAGATATTCCATGCTCATGGATCAGAAGAATTAACATAGTTAAAATGTCCATGCTACCCAGAGCCATCTACACTTTCAATGCTATCCCGATCAAAATACTGAGGACATTTTTCAAAGAACTGGAACAAATAGTCCTTAAATTTGTATGGAACCAGAAAAGACCCCGAATCTCCAAGGAACTGATGAAAAGGAAAAACAAAGCTGGGGGCATCACAATGCTGGATTTCGAGCTGTACTACAAAGCTGTGATCACAAAGACAGCATGGTACTGGCACAAAAACAGACACATAGACCAATGGAACAGAATAGAGAGCCCAGAAATGGACCCTCGGCTCTTTGGGCAACTAATATTTGATAAAGCAGGAAAAAACATTCGGTGGGAAAAAGACAGTCTCTTCAATAAATGGTGCTGGGAAAATTGGACAGCTACATGCAAAAGAATGAAACTTGACCACTCTCTCACACCATACACAAAAATAAACTCCAAATGGATGAAAGACCTCGATGTGAGACAGGAATCAATCAAAATCCTAGAGGAGAACATAGGCAGCAACCTCTACGACATCCGCCAAAGCAACCTTTTTCATGATACATCCCAAAAGGCAAGAGAAACAAAAGATACAATGAATTTATGGGACTTCATCAAGATTAAAAGTTTCTGCACAGCCAAGGAAACAGAAAAACTAAGAGGCAGCCCACGGAATGGGAGAATATATTTGCAAATGACACTACAGATAAAGGACTGGTATCCAAGATCTACAAAGAACTTCTCAAACTCAATACACGAGAAACAAATAAATCAAAAAATGGGCAGAAGATATGAACAGACACTTTTTCAATGAAGACATACAAATGGCTAACAGACACATGAAAAAATGTTCAAAATCATTAGCCATCAAGGAAATTCAAATCAAAACTTCACTGAGATACCACCTTACGCCAGTTAGAATGGCGAAAATAGACAAGGCAAGAAACAACAATTGTTGGAGAGGAATGGGAGAAAGGGGACCCCTCCTACATTGTTGGTGGGAATGCAAGTTGGTACAGCCACTCTGGAAAACAGTGTGGAGGTCCCTTAAAAAGTTAAAAATCGAGCTACCTTATGATCCAGCCATTGCACTACTGGGTGTTTACCCCAAAGATACAGACGTAGTGAAGAGAAGGGCCATATGCACCCCAATGTTCATAGCAACAATGTCCACAATAGCTAAATCGTGGAAGGAGCCGAGATGCCCTGCAACAGATGACTGGATTAAGAAGTTGTGGTCCATATATACAATGGAATATTACTCAGCTATCAGAAAGAACGAGTTCTCAACATTTGCTACAACATGGACGGCACTGGAGGAGATAATGCTAAGTGAAATAAGTCAAGCAGAGAAAGACAACTATCATATGATTTCTCTCATCTATGGAACATAAGAACTAGAATGATCAGTAGGGGAAGAAAGGGATAAAGAAAGGGGGGGTAATCAGAAGGGGGAATGAAACATGAGAGACTATGGACTATGAGAAACAAACTGAGGACTTCAGAGGGGAGGGTGTAGGGGAATGGGATAGGCCAGTGATGGGTAGTAAGGAGGGCACATATTGCATGGTGCACTGGGTGTTATACACAACTAATGAATCATCGAGCCTTACATCGAAAAGCGGGGATGTACTATATGGTGACTAACATAATATAATAAAAAATCATTATAAAAAAAAGTGTCTACGAATGCATAGGGAAAGGGTCACCTACTTTACTCAAGGAGAGAACACTATGTGAAAGCATCTTGCACCTCACATCTGGTGTCATGAAGTGGGAGCATTGTGCCAAAGGGTGTCTGCAAGCATCAAGATAATGCCCTTCATTTAACGACGTAAGAACACTACACAGAAAGCATCTCTCAACTCACATCAGTCATGAGGAGGAAAGCCCTTCAAAAAGATTGTGTGAAAACGAAAGGAAAGTGCCATCAGTCAATTCAGTGAACCATGTTTTTGTAGAGACAAGGCAACGTTGATCAGTGAAAACACCAGGGTTTACCAATACGTGTGTTGAAACTTAAGGAAACAGCCATAGACGTAATCTCAGGAAGAAGAGGGTATGGAAAGGGTTTTCCAAGTCCCATAAACTGTCATGATGATGGAAGCATGTGTCTGATTGGGAATAAAAGCATAAGGAAAGGGACATGAACCAATCTTAGGAAAGAACATTGTACCAAAGCCATCTTTGAAGTCACGTCTTCGGTGGTGAAGATGAAACCATTTGTACAGGTGCCTAAGAAAACATAAGGAAAGTGCCATATACTGAATCAATGAAGGAACACCGTAGAGAAACCATCTGGCATCTCACAGTCCTCTGTCATGAAAACGGAAGCATGTGCAAAAGTGTGTAAGAAAGAGACACATAATGCTCCTGGAGCATTCAGGGGCCGCTGGTGGCTGGCGGTGTTAGAAACACAAAGGACAGAGACACACTGGCCCTGTAGGTGAGAGCTGGGATGCCAGGTGTGGGGCTCACATCCCGGACAGTGCAGGGTTGAGCAGCACCAACAGAAACAGAGTTAAAGTGGCCAGAACATCAGTGGAGAACTGTCCGCAATCCCTCTGAGACAGAGGATGAAATTTGGCCACTGCTGCTCTGGCTCTCAGAAGAGGCACAGCAAAACACCAGGGAAAGCCGCCAGAGAACAAAAGCCTGGAAATACCGAATTACTCTGTGCCCATCCCCATCCCCCCTTGCAGGGGACACAGAGACTATACCCAAACAGGGTTAACCTTAATATCGGCTTGGCAGGCCCCTCCCCCAGAAGGCAGGCTGAAAAATCAAGAAGCCCACATCCCTAAGATCCCCATAAAACAAGGGCTCATGGCCTGGGTCCCAGTCAATAATTTGGGCTCTGGACAAACCCACAACTTCTCATTAGAATGTCTAGAAGGAGAAATCCACCCCAGCAAAGAAAAGAAAATGAGTCTGTGGCTTCTGCCACAGAACTAATGGATATGGACATAACCAAATTATCAGAAATGGAATTCAGAGTAACAAAGGTGAAGATGGTGTGTAGACTTGAAAAAGTATTAACGAAAATATTGATGATAATATAGAATCTCTGAGGGCAGAAATGAGACCAAATCTGGCAGAAATTAAAGTAAAAAAATAACAAATAACGTACAGTATCTTTGCTCAGTGTAGAATCCCTATCGTAAGTGGTTGTGGCAACGTAAAGAACATGACATAAACTAATCTGTAAGAAACAACAGTGTACAAGAACAAATTAGCCCTAACACCATCATTCGTGAACATGGAAGCATTAACGAAAATGGTCGTGGAAGCCTACGAAAGTGCAAAACACGTATCTCTGAGAGACAACACTATACAAGGAAAGACCAATGAACACCATCTTTCATGATTATGGAAGCATGAATGAAAAGGTTCTGGAATTACCAAGACTTTGCCCCATCCTTTAGGTAATAAACCACCGTGTACAGGAAAACACCTTCAACTCATATATCAACCTCCTCAATAGTGATCCCAACTCAACACTGGGTGTGTTGGCCTAGGGAAATGTCCACATACTTAGAGATAAGAAACAACGGTGTCAGCATAATTCCCTTCAAGTCACATCAGACTTCCTGAAGATGGAAGGAGGAATCAAAGTGGTTATGGTACCGTTAGGAAAGGCCTTCGAACATAAAGCTGAGAAAAAAGAGTGTACAGGAACCCTCTTACAACATACAGTATCTTTGGTTAATGTGGAATCTCTATCGTAAGTGGTTGTGGCATCGTAAAGAAAATCCTTAAGCATTTTTATATGAAACAACAGTGTACAGGAACCCGCTTAGCCCTAACATCATCCTTCGTGAATATGGAAGCAGTAACCAAATTGGACGTGAAAGCCTGACTAAAGTGCCAAACACTTATCTCTGAGACACAACACTATACAAGGAAAGACCAATGAACATAATCCTTCACAAGTAAGGAAGAATTAATGAAAAGGTTCTGGAATCTTGGGGACTCTGCCCAATCCTTATTGCTAATGAACCACTGTGTACAGGAAGACACCTTCAACTCACATCAGCCTCCTCAACACTGATCCCGATTCAATTTTGGCTCTGTAGGCCTAGGTAAAGGTCCACATACTTATAGCTAAGAAACAACGGTGTCAGGATAATGCCCTTCAAGTTACATCAGCCTTCCTGAAGATGGAAGCAGGAATCTAGGTGGTTATAGTACCATTAGGAAAAGCCTACTGAAATATACCTGAGAAACCACAGTGTACAGGAAATATATTACAATGTACAATTTTTTGTAAGTGGTTCTGGCAACATAACTACAATGCCAAAAATTTATCTGTAAGAAACAACAGTGTACGGGAACCCACTTAGCCCTGACATCATTAATAATGAGTATGGAAGCATTCACCAACGTGGTCGTGGAGCCTTACGAAAGTGCCAAAAACTTATCTCTGAGACACAACAGTATACAAGGAAAGACCAATGATTTCTCAACATTTGCTGCAACATGGACGGTACTGGAGGAGGTAATGCTAAGTGAAATAAGTCAAGCAGAGAAAGACAATTATCATATTTTTTCTCTCAATTATGGAACATAAGAACTAGGAAGATCGGTAAGAGAAGAAAGGGATAAAAAGGGGGGGTAATGAGAAGGGGGAATAAAGCATGGCAGATAATGGACTCTGAGATAGAAACTGATTGTTTCAGAGGGGTGAGGGGTGAGGGAATGGGAGAGGCTGGTGATGGGCATTAAGGAGGGTACGTATTGTATGGTGCACTGGGTGTTATACGCAACTAATGAATCATTGAAATTTACATCAAAAACAAGGGATATACTGTATGGTGACTAACATAAAATAATTTTAAAAACACTAAAAAAAAGAAAATAGGGGGTTATGAATCACCAAAGGCACGCATACATATATCTAAGAAACAACAGTGTACAGGAAAGAACCCCTTACAATGGATATCAGCATTCACGCATATGGAAATATGATCCAAGGTGGAGGTGGAATTAGAGGGAAAGGACCACATACATATCCCAAGACAATACCACTTTAGAGAATAGCATTAACAATTAACATCATCTTTCATGAATATGGAAACATTAATGAAAAGTTTTTATTTTTTATTTTTATTTTTTAAAGATTTTATTTATTTATTTGACAGAGATAGAGACAACCAGCGAGAGAGGGAACACAAGTAGGGGGAGTGGGAGAGGAAGAAGCAGGCTCATAGCAGAGGAGCCTGATGTGGGGCTCGATCCCATAACGCCAGGATCACGCCCAGAGCCGAAGGCAGACGCTTAACCGCTGTGCTACCCAGGCGCCCCTAATGAAAAGTTTGTAAATCTTGAGGACCGTGCCCCAACCTTATTGGTAATATACCACCGTATACAGGAAAACACCTTCAACTAATATCAGCCTCCTCAACACTGATCCCTATTCAAGATTGGGTGTGTACGCCTAGGGAAAGGTCCACATAATTATAGCTAAGAAACAACAGTGTCAGGATAATGCCTTTCAAGTCACATCAGCCTTCCTAAAGACGAAAGCATCGGTCAAGGTCACTAGGGTACCCTCTGGTAAGGCCTACGAACATAAAGCTGAGAAACAACAGTGTACAGGAGCCATCTTACAACGTACAATATCTTTGGTTAATGTGGCATCCTTATCGTAAATGGTTGTGGCAATGTAATGAAAAGGCCATAAACTTATCTGTAAGAAACAACAGTGTACGGGAACCCACTTAGCCCTAATATCAAAATTCATGAATATGGAAGCATTAACCAAAATGGTTGTGGAAGCCTGACAAGAGTGCCAAAAACTTATCTCTGAGACGCAACACTATACAAGGAAAGACCAATGAACATCATCTTTCAAGAGTAAGGAAGATTTTACCATAGTGGTCTTGAAACATGAAATTTGTGCCCCATTCTTGTACGTAATAGATAGCAGTGTCTTTGAACCGTCCTCCAATTAAAGCAACCTCCTGCATAGGGATCCCTTCGCAAAATTGTGTTGCAGTCCTAGGGAAATGACCACACCCTTCTCTCTAGGAAACAACAGTGTCAGGATAATGTCTACCAATAATATCACTGATTAGAAATAGGGAAGCATGACTCAAAGTGGTTGTCGAAGCTTTAGGAAAGGTCTAAGTACATATCTGTAAGAAAAACAGTGTATAGGGACTGCCCTCAGCTAAAATCACCCTCATGATTATACAATCCTTCAGAAAATAGGGGGTGTATGAATCACCAAACCGCATACATATATCTAAGAAAAAACCGTGTAGAGGATAGAACCCCTTACAATGAACATCACCATTCACGAATATGGAAACATGAACCAAGGAGGAGGTAGAATCAGAAGAAAAGGACCACATACCTATCCCTTGACAACACCACTTTACAGAATAGCATTCACAATTAACAGCATCTTTCATGAATATGGAAGCATTAATGAACAGTTTCTTGAATCTTGAGGACTATTCCCCATCCTTATTGGTAATGAACCACCGTGTACAGGAAAACACCTTCAACTAACATCAGCCTAATCAATACTGATGCCTATTCAACATTGTGTGTGTAGGCCTAGGGAAATTTTCCCATACTTATAGCTAAGAAACAATGGTGTGAGGATAATGCCCTTCAAATCACATCAGCCTTCTGAAGATGGAAGCATGAATCAAGGTGGTTATGGTTCCACTGGGTAAGTCCTCCGAACATATAACTGAGAAACAACAGTGTACAGGAACCATCTTACAACATACAATATATTTGGTTAATGTGGACTCCCTATCATAAGTGATTGCAGCAACCTAACCAAAGTGCCATAAACTTATAGGTAAGAAAGAACATTGTACAGGAACCCACTTACCCATAATATCATCATTCATGAATATGGAAGCATTCATCAAATTGGTCACGGATGCCTGATGAAAATGAAAAACACTTATCTCTGAGACACAACACTATACAAGGAAAGACACAACACTATACATGGCTGCCATTTGGGACTCCAGAAAGCACTCTGAGACGGGGAAACCTCAGGGAACACCTGACCCAAGCCCAGACGAAACCAATTCCAGCAGATTCCTGGCCCCTAAACACTGTGCCAACAGTCTCCCCAACCCACTCTCCTCAGACCCGATAGGGTCGCAGAGCCAGCCGATTGAGATTTCCATCCTCCTAGGGCCTGACATTAACATTAGGTTGGGTTCTCAGGGTTTCACTCCTAGAGACACAGCACAAAGATATAGGTATTGGGGAAGCCTGAGCCCGATTGGGGCCAAAGCATGCCACACAGAAAGAAAGAGTGCCATCTGGGACTCTAGAGGCTATTAGGAGCAGGAGAAATCTGCATATCCCACACAGTCAATCCCGTCCAGCTCCCGCATTCAGGAGACCCTTGGATGAAAACCCTGAGCCTTCCTTTCTCCACAACCCACCTACTCAAATCAGGACACGGCAATGCTGAGTTCAAAACCAAGATATGGTCTTTCCCATGCTCCTGAGCCCTAAGCCAAATGCTCCGTTGGGTTCCCAGAGACCATTCCAGGAGCCAAGCACCAAACACACAGGGACTGGGGAAACCTGAGCCACATTGGTGAATCAGCATGCCACAGAGAGGGAAACCGTACCATTTGGACCTGCAGAGGAAGAGAAATAAGAATGCCTACCTGATCCAATCCCAGCGAGACACCACTTCCACAGACCCCCTGTGGGCAACTCCTGTGTCTGACATTCAACCCAAAGCACACCCTCCTCTTAGGCCCCTGGAATCTCACATCGGATGGCTCATCTGAACAGCCATACACCTAGACCCGTGCCCTTACTACACGTTGAGTAGTGTGAGGTCCATTCCGAGACATCTAGCTCCAAGGACCAGGGAATGGGGACTGCTGAGCAATGTCAGGACACAAAGCCTGCCACACAGAAGGAAAGGTTGTCATCTGGGACTCCAGAAAGCACTCTGAGAAGGAGAAACCTCAGGGAACACCTGACCAAAGCAAAGAGAAAATCACTTCCAGTGGATTCCTGACCCCTAAACACTGTGCCGACAGTCTCTCCAGCCCACTCTCCTGAGCCTCAACAGGGTGGCAGAGCCAGTCGATTGGGCTTTGCAGCCTCCTAGGGCGTGACACTCACCATAGCTTGGGTACTCAGGGGTCCACTCCTAGAGAGATGGCACAAAGATAGGGATTTGGGAAACCTGAGCCCTATCTGAGGCCTCAGCATGCCACACAGAAAGAAAACGTACCATCTGGGATGCAGAGGTATTCGGGGGCTGAAAAATCTGCATATCCCACTGAATCAATTCTAGCTGGCTCCCGCATTCAGGGTCCCCTTGGACCAAAACCCTGAGCCTTCCCTTCTCCACAACCCACCTACTCAAATCAGGACACAGCAATGGTGAGCTCAAAACCAGGAGATGGTCCCTCCCAGGCTCCTGAGCCCTAAGCCAAATGTTCCGTTGGCTTCCAAGAGGTCTTTCCAGGAGGCAAACACACAGCGACTGGGGAAACCTGAGTCATACCTGCAAATCAGCATGCCATGCAGATGGAAACTGTGCCATTTGGACCCACAGAAGGAATGCAGAGCAGAAGTTATGAATTCCCAGCTGTTCCAAACCCAACGAACCCCACATTCAAAGCCCCCCTGCCTGCAACTGCTGTGTTTCAGATGCAACCCAAATCATGCCCTACTCTTGGCCCCTGGAAAGTCGCATCTGCTGGCTGATCTTTAGGGCCATGCCCCTAGACCCACGCCTTAATTCTAGTTTGGGGTCTGTTAGGTTTATTCCCATACGCCTGACTCCAAAGCACAGGGATCAGGTACCACTGAGCAATGTTAGGCAGTAGCCTGCCACACAGAACTAAAATATGCCATTTGGGACTCCAGAAAGTTTTGCGAGAAGAAACCTAAGTGAACACCTGACCTAAGCCCAGCGAATCTCCACTTTCAGCGGAACTCTAGGCCCTCATCCGTGACACTGGCACTCTCCTCAGCCCCCAGGTCAGTTTGTTTAGAGCCGGTCAATCGGGCTTTCCATCCTCCCCTCCATGACAGTAATCATAGGTTGGATTCTGAGTAGTCCACTCCCAGAGGTCTGCCTCCAAAGATACGGAGATGAAGAAGCCTGAGTCATACCTAAGGCCTCAGTATGCCACCCAAAGCGAAACCGTTTTATTTGGGACTCCAGAAAGGAGGTCGAGGGGGAGAAATCCTAATTACTTCTGTACTTGATTCCCTCGATCCCCCACATTCACTGGCTCATGGGCACAAACCCACTGCTTCACACTCACCCCAACACATGCCATCAATCCCCGCCCCCACCGTGGAAATTCTGGACACATCCACCCTATTGGAACTCTCATTCTCCTATGCCTTACCCCTAACCCTAGATTTGGTGTGAGAGGTCCATTCTGAAAAGGCTGGAGTGGGAGACATGGATCCTGAGGGCGGACCTGTGGCCCCCCTCCAAGGCCGGGCATCATCCTTGCCTCACAGGGGATCCATGAAAGTGCTCTATCAGATGACTGATGGGGCTCCCTCCTGAAGAACTCAGACACAGAAAGGCAATTACAGATGCTCACATGTACATACAACATGGGGAAAGAAATTACTGAACACATAGATATGGAGAATAGATTTGTGGGTGCCTGATTCAGAGGAGGATGGGAAGGGTGAAGGTGGTCAAAGATACAGGTTTGTGTGTTAAAATCCGACAGCCATGGAATGTTCTGTGCAGCATGGAGACTAAAGTGAACCCCGCAAGATGGGGTACAGGTTCCCCAGCTCTTTGAAAGTACAGTACTCCTAGGAAACCTTTCAGAGCAGAAAGGGTGTAAAGAAGGAATGACCATTAATTAATATGGAAAAATTAGTGACCATGCTCAGACTCCTAAATTTACTTATTGTTGGCATTTCTCAGGACCCAGGACACAATTCCTAATGGATGCCGAAAATAAATGGAGAGAAAGCACAGCAGATGCTCACAAACAGAATTCAAAGCGCTGGTGGCTGGACACGGAGAGCGGTTTACAGGAAGGAGCTGGTTACGGTGCACACTGCGTCTGTCGTGCTTCTCCCCAAACAGATGCTGAATGCAAAGCTCACCGTTCAACTATTTTCATAAGGAACATCCTCTTCAGGTTTCTTCCCATTAGTGAAACCAGGTGATAACGGAGATCTTTCCAAAAAGCCAAGTGTCTTCCCATGAACTTTTAAAAAATGGGGAATACTTATACTTCACCGTTGCTGAGGGAGGAGATGTGAAAGCTTCTCCTGGAAACAAACCTCAGCAGATCCACCCAGAAAGGCACCTTCCTCAGCATGCCGAACGCGGACTACCTCCTACCCCCAGATACCTTCTCCTTCCCCTCGCTCAGGACAACCCACAACAGCTGGGAGCTACCCCAGTTCCTCCTTTCTCCCATCCTCAATATCTAAGCTGTCGGCAAATCCTGTGAGCTCCATCTTCAAGACGTACCCACCGTAGGACTCACCACTCCTTTCAAGGCCGCCTGTATGGACCACACTGGAGCCCATCTCTTGCCTGAGTTCCTGGAAAAGAGTCATCATTGACCTCCCTTGCCCAACCTCAACCCTCTGTCATCTGCTCTCAACCCTGCAGCCAGGATGACCCAGTGAAACAGGGTCCCATGGGGTCACAGCCCTGCTATGGCTTTCTGTCACTCTGTCACCTTGATGATGCAAGTCCTAAGCTGTCGCCTGTGGTCACAGGGCCATCTTGTAGCTCATGGATGCACCTGGTATGCTCCTTCCCTGGGGCCTTTGCACATGCTTTCCATTCTGTTTAGAATGCTCTTCATGTGATATCACTGACCTTCCCTAGATCTTGACTCAAGCATCACCCTCCTAGTGAAGTACCACCTGACCCCTATGTGAATACCAAACACCATCCCCACCTTCCCTTCAGCACCCCCAGTCCTGTCTCCTCCTTTATATTTCCATAGCACTTATTTTAATCTCCAGTTCATCTTGGCAGGGAAGAAACTGAGGCATCAACTGATGGCTTCATCACCTACTGCTCCCAATTTCCTGGTCCAAAGTCCAGGGGAAAAGGTGCCCCAGGACTCTTACACAGCCAGGATGCCCGGGACGAGGGGGTCCATCCACCTCCTGCACCCTGAACACCATCAGGTAAGGGAGCCATATGAGGAATTCACCTGTACACAAAACCTGAAACCAGAAACCTTCCTCGATGACAGGTGAGCACACACATTCACTCCTCTTCCCTGAGGTGCTCATCCAAGAAACCTGAGCAGAGATGCTGCCCAGAGCCCAAATATCCCTCTGGCCAAAATCCTGGGAAACAGACATCTGATCTCAGCACCCTGCCAGGCTTGGATCCGCTCAGTGAGTCCTAAGACCCAGAGACTTCTTTCCACTCCAGCTCAATCCTTCTCACAGAGAAGCAAACTCCAGCCTCACAAACGTGCTCATCATTAGCTCTGGAATTCCCTGGGTTGTGTCTACACTGGCCCACACAGTGGTCCCATGCAGAACACTCCACAAATGTCCTAGGTTTACAAGCCACTTTCAAGCTGCCCTTAGAAAGGCAGAAACTGGCCCAATTAGGCAGACCAGCCAAGTGTCTCGATGTGCTGCAAACTCGGACAACATCCTCCCTGAACACCAATGCTTCTGAGTCCAAGCGTCCAAACTTCGCTCACTGGGCATTGAGAACCATGTAAGCATGAACACTGCTCTTTCGATTCACTGACCTCCCAGGCCTTCCAATCAGAACCAAGCTCCAGTCACCACTCTATTTTCCCTTCAGAGAGAGAGGTCAAATGATGGAATAAAACACTCCCTGTGTACAGCACACTTTTATCCACATAGAATTCCTTGGTCTTTCTCATTCGGGCAGCCCTACAAGACCCACACCAATGAGAGATACCACAAGTTCAATCATCACGTATATATTTGACCTTGTGTTCTTTCTTTTGATAATTTTATTTCAAAGTCAATGTCTCTCTTGCTTCTTAAAATAATAATAATAATTAATAATCATGATAATGATGATGATGATATGGTCACCTAAGGATTTGGATCTCCATTGCCAGATGGCATGGCTCTTGTCCAGATAAGGATGAAGACAAAACCTCAGCCCATAAAGCAAAGCCCACAACCTCAGGGATCCCGACACACCTCATGGGTGAAGAGTTCCGATGCTACATGGACGTGTCTGAGTCCAAATGATACAGGCAAACTCCAGCATTCATTCTGTTTTCTTCATTAATTCCCCAGCTCAAGTCGCAAGTGACTCACCGGGTCAAGCTTCCAGAGCCCTGGATGGGTCTCCAGGTAAGCACCCCCACCCCGGGGGGGGGGACATGAACACCAACAAAGGATTCTTTTAATATTTCACAAGACTGTTTTCCCATTCTTTAATTAAACTGGGAAATAAAAACGCACAGATAGCCCCTTCTACTAGCCGGTCCGATTCACTTCACTGGTCGATATAAGAGCAGGAAATAAAAGAGTTACGGATTTTCTGAGGACCCATCATGTCCACCACTTCAGGTTTGAAACTTCACACACATGCAAGGAAAGAAGCTCCAGCAAACATCTCGGCCTGGCAACTCTGACTGCCTGAATTGGAGTGACAGGGACAAACGATGATTCTGTGTGTGCTGGCTGAGGCTGGTGGCCCTGAAGAAGGGACTCGGCCAGCTCTCCACCTGTGCCTCAACTGTCCTCAGCCAGGAACCAGCTCACAGCCCTCACCTGTCACAACGTTCACATGGGAGACCACAGCCACCCCAGGAGCGCGCCCTGCCCATACCCTGCTGCAGAATGCACTCAGCTCTCCTCTGGGACCCGTCACCTCTACCCAGACCTGGAACCCCCATCTGCTGCAAAGCTCCAGGATTCCCCCTCTTCTTCCACAATTACACTGGCCCAAGGCTTTCCTGAGAAAGGGAGAAGGCTACCTAATGAATGGTTCACACCTTCTTTCCCTTTCTTTCATATTTATCTCCACTTACCTTCCTACCTGTGCAAACTGTTAAGTGATGTATGCATGGAACATGAACGTGTTCTGAGATCTCAATCTTTCATTGCAGCCTTCTCAGGCCTCCTTATGCAATAAAATACCATATCCCTAGGACAGGGAGTTTTAAAATTATTATTTACAGAATAATAGAGCCCAAATCACCTCGTTTTTAGTTGCTCTTCAATAGGCAGAACAGTTTCTGTGTAAAAAGACTTTCCACAGATATGACCTCCCATCAATTTCTTTATTTTCTTTTTTAAATTTTTTTTTATTATGTTATGTTAGTCACCATACACTACATCCTTAGTTTTTGATGTAGTGTTCCATGATTCATTGTTTGCGTACAACACCCAGGGCTCCATGCGATACGTGCCCTCCTTAATACCCATCACCGGCCTATCCCAATCCCCCACCAAACCCCTCTGAAGCCCTCAGTTTGTTTCCCAGAGTCCATAGTCTGTCGTGGTTCATTCCCCCTTCTGTTTACCCCACCCTTCATTCTTCCCTTCCTTCTCCTACTGAGCTCCCTGCTATTTCTCCTGTTCCATGAATGAGTGAATCCGTATCAAAATTGCCTTTCTCTGCTTGACTTATTTCACCTTCCAGCAATCTCATAAGGAGGAAACAGAAACTCTGTGGGATAACCTGACTCACCGGCGTCAAGCAAGTAGTTCCAGAACTCAGCCCAGGGCTCCCGTCACCAGGCCCCTTGAAGCCACCAGCATGACTCTATCCAAAAGAATTCCCAAAGACTCTCCTTCTGACTGCACCACCAAAGAAATGACAGAGAGAATATGGCACCTCAAAATATTGAGTTGATACATCTAGTAAAGCTAGATAGTCAAGCTTAACTTTTAAACAGGAAAAGGCTGCTTTAAATAATTTTGAATTTTCCCTCGACCCTCATTGTAATTCTTGGGATGAAAAGACTAATCAGTGATGAAACATCACCTTTGACAAATGACAAGACATCATCCATATCTGTATCTGACGACAAAAAGCCATCTAACCCTAAATGGTGGCCACTCACCCATATCGTAGGCCCAACTGAATAAACACTGTTAGATGTATATCTTAAAAATACACAAAGAGTAAATCTAACCTTCCCTTTCTAATGAAAGAGTGTTTCTAGGAAACAGCTGTTCAAAATACATTCATAAGCAGTCAATGAACAGAGAAAATGGGATCCCCTGCAAAGTGCTCTAAGTTCAGAAACTAAGTACCTCCTTCACCAAATTCAGAACACTGACACTATTACTAAAGTTTTACTTCATGGCTCAACTAGAGAAAAGAGAAAAGCCCAGGAGATAGTGGGTTAATGAGAGGTGTTACCTCCAGTCCTGACGTGGATATGACATTTCTCCAAATGGACCTGCCGCTTTCTCTGAATGCTGGTGTCCTGTGTCAAGCTGCCTCACTGACTCAGATGCAGATGTTCAAAACCTCGGGTCTCACGGAGCCAGAGAAGAGAAGTGTTGTCAGGTGGGGAGAAGGCGGCTCCTCGGACCTAAAGCCAGCATGCCTGCTGCAGTTTCTGGGAGAAGGGGAAACACAGACTTGTCTTTTAGTAGTAATTATCTTCCAGCCCATTGCCACCATTCCCAGGGAACAGGCAGCACAATGCTGAAGTTGGGTAACGGCTCTGGGGTTTCCTAGTGCCACACATGTGCCTGAAGGAACAGGGAACACCCTGCTGAACTTGGGGAACTGCTCAAGGTCCATTACCTGCACTGTGTCAGGGGACAGGGGCACCGCACTGAAGTTGGGGACCGTGCGGTCCTTACTCTCGCTCTTGCTGGGGAACAAGTGAAACCCTGGAATGTCTGCGACCAATACCACAAAAGCTCTGCTGAGCAGGTGCCCTGGAGTCCATGGGTTTGCTATGTAAGGCCAGTTGACAGAGAGTAGGCAGAAGAGACTATCAAGGGAAAAAGAAAACTCAACTGAATCTCCAAATGAACTCCCTCCACATGCCCTTCCAGAACCCCACCTCTCACCTGGGGTGCCCCTACTCCCAGACCATGCCCCACACAGGCACACAGCATGCATTCACTCAGCCAGGAACTCCACACTTTGAATCTTTCAGAGCTCCCCTTCCCTGGTTCCCAGTCTGCATCTTAGGTCTGCTCTGGGTTTGCCCACAGAGACGTAGCTCCACCCCCATGGGGTGATTGGTTTGGGAGTGTGCGGTTTCCATCCCCTTGAATGCGGGGCAACCGGCCCCATGACTCACAACTCTGGGAGTGCAAGGGGTCCAAGACCTGCCTCCTTGGCTCAATGCCCAGCGCAGGCATGACTGTGATCACGGGCAGGGCCCCAAGCGCGCGCGCGCCCACACACACACACACACACACACACACACACACACACACACACACTGCCCCTTCCGCGGACCCCTCTAGCTGCAGAACACCCTCAGAGCCCTGCCCCTTCCCTTCTGCACCAACCCTTCCTACAGGTGTGTGCCTGGATTCTGGCTAGGTCAGCTGCTCTCAGACTGTTCCAGCTTTGGGCTTTAGGAAATGGCAATGCTTTCATGCATGTCCAAGGCAATTTTAAGCCCCAAAAGGAATGCTCCAAGCGGGAATAGCTTTGCCTTCTTGTCTCACCCATGGAGTGGATAGTGCTTCTCAGACCTTCAAAGCATCCTTCTAGGATGAGCCCATTTGTGCTGGAATCTATATACACATGCTTGGTTCTGCAGGGTAGGGGCCAGGAGGAACAGCCGGCCTTCTGTGCTGTCACGGTTGTGAACCAGGAACATTTATTTTTCACTTGAAAAGAAAACATAGTCAACACTAAAGGAAGGAACATTTTAAAACATTTGAGAGAGAAATGAAGAGAGTTTTATTCAAACCCAAGTCAGGTCAGATGCCTGGGAGACACAGTCTTCACAAAGAAGGGAGTGCTCCAGGGAAGGAACATTTAGGGCAGGGTTATATATTTGTTCTGTTTTGTGTTAGGTAAAGTTACCCATCACGATGAGGCAGAAGATTCCAGAAAGTGACAGACTTTTCTTATCTTTTCAGTATGTACAAGTCGGTATGACTTTAATCTTACGGGGGACAGAGAGGTTCTTTTGTGTTCTCACCTTGATGTTGGCAAGGGCATTTTTTTGCTCTCTTTTTTCTTTTTGAAACAGATGGACAATTATGTGCTGGGGGCAGAAATAGGGCCCATGCTTTGAGGGTTTGCCCGGTCATTTTGAGCTGGGTGAAATGATAAAGGAGGGTTTCCCTAGGAGGTCAAGATCAGGGCCCACAGATGGTATGAGATAAAAATTACTCTTATCCTTATCACCACTACCAAATGGAGGAGCTTGAGATGAAAGCACCTTTCCCATAGCTCAGAGACATCAAAAGGACCCCTACAGAAGGTTACCTGCTCCATGGTCAACACAGGTAACAGAGGCGTTTACGGTCTCTGGACTCCTCCCTTGTCCTGCCCAAATCTCTGAAGCATAGAGATCATTTACAGTCAGAATTTTAGACATCTTAGAGATGTCTGGCACCATTCCCTTGGACTACAGAATACAACAGAATAGCTCACTGTCACAATACGAAAGTGCCCCTGGATGCACTAAGTTCTTTCTCCGCAACTTTTGCCTCATGGAAATCGTAATCCTAACATAGAAACACTGCGATAGTTGGGAAGTAAATAATCAGAGGTAAGGGAATATTTTAGCAATCTTTAGAGGCATTGTCTCACTCTGTAGAAGAGGCTGAGTGTTTTCAAATAGTCTTTCCAACCTTTCCACCAAGAGCTTCCATCAATTAAAAAAGGATAGTTCTTTCAGGCACTTTAATATCAGAAAAATAGTATAGTATCTCTATTCTAAGGGATCTTTAAGTCTCTTACTCAAAGGTCCTCCACTGAGATAATTATCTTCATGGTCATGATGGGCAGAGGTGAAAAGGCAGCCGAATTCGTTCCATTTGGCCACACAACAAGAAAATCCTAATACTTCCTAGGTTTCCAGATCAACAAGACCAGAGGTAAGAGCAAAATGGTACCCTGTATGGAAGAACAAGGGTTTTGGAGTCAGTTTGGAGATCCCACTTAGGTTTCTGACACTAAAATCCTCTGTAATTCATATAATCTCTGAGCCCTTGTCTATCCATCTAGGAAATGGGACTCATTCTATATACACCCTAGTTGAGAAGTTTAAGAGGGAGAATGCTACACAGAGCCACTATGCAATCTCCCAAGAGCAGGTGCTCAGGAGCCATAATTACCATTGGGTCTATTTCTTTTCCAGAGAAAAGAACACATGGTGAAACCGTTTTTTGAAAAGATGACTCACAAGATGATTTTTAAACCTTAAGGAAGGTCAAGAAGCTGCTATTGTGTCGTAATTCTCTCAGAAATCATGTTGATAGACTGGTGGGGACAATAGCACCATCATCACTAGGAGAGGGGAGCTCCCATCTCCATATGGCTATGTTGACTCCCTTAACTCAATGCCACCAAGAAGGAAAGCTGGAGGGAGGTGGTGGTGGGCCCAGGCCAAGGCTGCCAGGTGTGGCTGGCACATGCAGAACTCTGATAGGAGGCTTAACTCCTGTCTATGTTAGGATAGTCAGTGTTCTTCAGAGACAAAGGGCCATTGTGTGTGAGCCCTGATGTAGAAAAGGTGGCAAATATCCACTGCGATCCCCTCTCTGACCCTTAAGATATGCAGCAAAGTTACATTGAATTTTTAAACATAGAGGGACTGCCTGGTCTTCTTTTGATGAGGACTAGGGCTCTATTCCTTGGAGGCCTAAGAATAGAATCTAGTTATTTTCAGTATTTTAAAATGTAGACATGATTCATGGTCCAACATATCATCTGTTTGGGTAAATAGTCTATGACCGCTGGAAAATAATGTATTCTGCACTTATTATCGAATGTTCCATAGACGTCAATTAGGTCACATTTGTGACCGAGTTTTGTCTGCTCTATCAAATACTAAGAAAGGCATATTAAAATTTCCAAACAAAATTTCCAAAGAAAAGGAGGAAAGCCATTAGAAAAGGTTGTGTGAACACGAAAAGAAAGTGCCATCAGTCAGTTCAGAGAACCAAGTTTGGGTAGAGAGACGGCAACATTGATCAGTGAAGAGAGCAGCGTTTCCCATTACATGTGTTGAACCTTAAGGGAACTGCCATAGATTTGAAAGAGCACCATCTAGAGACAACATTCCAAATCATATCTACGTTCATGAGGATGGGTGTATGTTCCAAAAGTGTGTATGAAAATGTAAGGAACATGCTGTATGCTCAGGTAAGGACACCCTTGGGAAAAGATCTTCCAATTCACATCTTCTGTAATGAAGAAGAAGTACTTGCAGAAGTGCAAGTGAAAGCAGAA
Organism: Ursus americanus; assembly: GCF_024610735.1. Classification (NCBI taxonomy): domain Eukaryota; kingdom Metazoa; phylum Chordata; class Mammalia; order Carnivora; family Ursidae; genus Ursus; species Ursus americanus. The sequence continues at coordinate 79,704,176 of NC_142136.1, read as the reverse complement.
GGAGAGGTCCTATCTAAGTAGTTGTGAGAACCAACTCAGTGTTGATAGAAGGCAACATCAAACCAACATCAGGACCAATGAACACACCCAAGTTTTCCAAAAAGTGTGATGAACCTTAAGGGCAATTTTCACAAATCTCAGTCAGAACACCGAATAGACACCATTGTCCAAGTCAAATCTTCTCTTAGGAAGGTGGCAAGTTTTTCAAAAGTGTCCATGAATGCATAAGTAAGGTGTCACCTGCTTTACGCTAGGAGAGAACACTCTATATAAAAGCATCTTGCACCTCACATCTGGTGTCATGGATTGGGAGCATTGTGCAAAATGGGGTCTGCAAGCATCAAGATAATGCCCTTTGTTTAACTACTTAAGAACACTACACAGAAAGCATCTCTCAACTCACATCTGTCATGAGGAGGAAAGCCGTTTGAAAAGGTTTTGTGAAAAGGAAAAGAAAGTGCCATTATTTAATTCAGCGAACCAAGTTTGTGCAGAGAGACAGCAACATCGATTAGTGAAGGCACCAGTGTTTCCCAGTATGTGTGTTGAACATTAATTAAACTGCCATAGACGTAACTCTCAGTAAGAAGAGGGTATGGAAAGGGTCCTCCGAATCCTAACGTCTGTCACGATGATGGATGCATGTTTCCGAGTGGGAATGAAAGCATAAGGAAAGGGCCATTAACCAGTCTTTAAGAAAGAACAATGTGGCAGGATACAAAATCAATGCTCAGAAATCAGTTGCATTTCTATAAACAAATAATGCGACTGAAGAAAGAGAAATTAGGGAATCCATCCCATTTGCAAGAGCACCAAAAACCATATGTTACCTTTGCATTAAGTTAACCGAGACTTAAAGGATCTGTATTCTAAAACTACAAATCACTCTTGAAAGACATTGAGGAAGACAAGAAAAGATGGAATAATATTCCATGCTCATGGATCAGAAGAACTAACATAGTTAAAATGTCCATGCTATCCAGAGCAATCTACACATTCAATGCTATCCTGATCAAAATACCGATGACATTTTTCAAAGAACTGGAACAAATAGTCCTTAAATTTGTATGGAACCAGAAAAGGCCCCAAATCTCCAAGGAACTGTTGATAAGGAAAAACAAAGCTGAGGGCATCATAATGCCGGATTTCGAGCTGTACTACAAAGCTGTGATCACAAAGACAGCATGTACAAGAACAGACACATAGACCAATGGAACAGAATAGAGAACCCAGAAATGGACCTTCAGCTCTTTGGGCAACTAATCTTTGATAAAGCAGGAAAAAACATCCGGTGGGAAAAAGACAGTCTCTTCAATAAATGGCGCTGGGAAAATTGGACAGCTACATGCAAAAGAATGAAACATGACCACTCACTCACACCATACACAAAAATAAACTCCAAATGGATGAAAGACCTCGAAGTGAGACAGGAATCCATCAAAATCCTAGAGGAGAACATAGGCAGCAACCTCCACGACATCGGCCCAAGTAAACTTTTTCATGACACATATCCAAAGGCAAGAGAGACAGAAGATAAAACGAATTTGTGGGGCTTCATCAAGACAAAAAGCTTCTGCACTGCCAAGGAAACAGTCAGAAAAACTAAGCACCAGCCCACGGAATGGGAGAATTTATTTGTAAATGACATTATAGATAAAAGACTGGTATTCAAGATCTACAAAGAACTCCTCAAACTCAATACACAAGAAAAAAATAAGCAAATTATAATATGGGCAGAAGATGTGAACAGACACTTTTCCAATGAAGATGTACAAATGGCTAACAGACACATGAAAAAATGTTCAAAATCATTAGCCATCAGGGAAATTCAAATCAAAACCACACTGAGATAATACCTTATGCCAGTTAGAATGGCAAAAATTGACAAGGCAAGAAACAACAATTGTTGGAGAGGATGTGGAGAAAGGGGATCCCTCCCACTCTGTTGGTGGGAATGCAAGTTGGTATAGCCACTCTGGAAAACAGTGTGGAGGTCCCTTAAAAAGTTAAAAAGTGAGCTACCCTATGATCCAGCCATTGCACTCCTGGGTATTTACCTCAAAGATACAGACGTGGTGAAGAGAAGGGCCATATGCACCCCAATGTTCATAGCAGCAATGTCCACAATAGCTAAATCGTGGAAGGAACCGACATGCCCTTCAAGAGATGACTGGAGTAAGAAGTTGTGGTCCATATATACAATGGCATATTACTCAGGTAACAGAAAGAAAGAGTTCTCAACATTTGCTGCAACATGGACGGCACTGGAGGAGATAATGCTAAGTGAAATAAGTCAAGCAGAGAAAGACAACTATCATATGATTTCTCTCATCTATGGAACATACGACCTCGGAAGATCGGTAGGGGAAGAAAGGGATAAAGAAAGGGGGGTAATCAGAAGGGGGAATGAAGCATGAGAGACCATGGACTCTGAGAAACAAACTGAGGGCTTCAGAGAGGATTGCGGTGGGGGATTGGGATAGACTGGTGATGGGTAGTAAGGAGGGCACGTATTGCATGGTGCCTTGGGTGTCATACGCAACTAATGAATCATCGAACTTTACATTGGAAACCCGGGATGTACTGTATGGTGACTAACATAATATTAAAAAAAAACTTAAAAAAAAATTGTATCAAAGCCATCTTTCAACTCATGTCTACGACTCACCCTGCCTCCCCACCGACATCGGGCCCGCTGGTGCGTCGCTGGTCATTCAGGGTGGGAGAACGGGCAGAGCCCTCAAGACTCCGGTGAATTTTGAAGGCCATCTGCGCCAAAACACTGGGGCCCACGCTGGAGCTTGCCAGCACCCTCACCTCGGCCCGCCCCTCCGCTCTGCGCTCTCCGCACAGCTGGCGGATCGGGCCTGCCAGCCTCCTGGGGGCTAACTCTAACCCTAGGTCGGCCCCAGAGGGGCCCCTCCAAAGGGGCCTGCTGCCACAACGCCAGGGATTGGGGACCCCCGAGCCACAGCACCAGACTCACCCTGCCGCACCGCTGGCACACGAGCCGCTAGGGGTACCGCCGTTCATTCAGGGCGGGAGAACGGGCAATGCTCACCATGCCCACGGCGACTTTCAAAGGCCCCCGGCACCAAAACGCTGGGGCCCACGCTCCGGTTTGCCAGCACGTTCACCTGGGCCTGTGCTCCACTTGGCGCACAGCCGGCGGTTCGGGCCTGCCAGCCTCCTGGGGGCTAACCCTGACCCTAGGTTGGCCCCCGAGAGGCCCCTCCCAAGGGGCCTGGCACCACAATGCCAGGGATTGGGGACCCCAGAGCCCCAGCGCGGGACTCACCCTGCTGCCCCTCCGCCACCCAAGCCACTAGGGGCGCCGCCGGTCATTCAGGGCGGGAGAAAGGGCAGGGCCCTCCGAGCCGCCCCCGACCTTCGAAGGCACCCGCACAAACAAGCTTGGGCTATTGCTCAGGCTCGCCAGCGCCCTCACCTCAGCCCAACACTCCGGGAGCCCCACAGCCGCGGATCGGGCCTGCTGGCCTCCTGGAGGCTAACCCTAACCCTAGGCCAGCCCCAGAGGGACCCATCCCAAGGAGCCTGGCGCTGCAACGCTGGGGATTGGGGACCCTCGAGCCTCACACCGGACTAACCCTGCCGCCGTGCCACCACCCGGGCCGCTAGGTGTGCCGCCGGTCATTCAGGGCGGGAGAAGGGGCAGGGCCCTCTGAGCCCCCAGTTAACTTTAAAGGCCCCCCACGCCAAATCGCGGGGGCCCACGCTCCCGCTCACCAGCGCCTTTACTTCAGCCCATCCCTCCGCTCGCCATCTAGCTGGCTTATCGGGCCTGCCGGCCTCCTGGGAGCTAACCCTAACCCAAGATCGGCCCAAGAGGGGCCACTCCCAAGGGGTCTGGCGCGGGAATGCTGGGGATTGTGGACCTCTGAGCCACAGCGCCGGACTCACCCTGCCGCACTGCCGCCACCCGGGCCACTAGGGGCACTGCTGGTCATTCAGGGCGGGAGAACGGGCAGGGCCCTAGGAGCCCCCAGCGACCTTCAGAGGACCCCCACGCCAAAACGATGGGGCCCATGCTCCCGCTAACCTGCGCCCTCACTTCGGCCCGCCCTCCGCTCGCTGCACAGCTGGCGAATCAGGGCTGCCGGCCTCCTGGGGGCTAACCCTAACCCTAGGTCGGCCCCCGAGGGGCCCCTCCCAAAGAGACTGCCGCCGAATGCCGGGGATTGGGGACCCCCGAGTCGCAATGCTGGATTCACCCTTGCGCCCCGCCGACACCCGGGCCACTAGGGCACTGCCGATCATTCAGGGCGGGAGAACAGGCAGGGCCCTCCCTGCCCCGGTAACCTTCGAAGGCCCCCAGCGCCAAAAAGCTGGGGCCCACTCTCCCGCTCGCCAGAGCCCTGATCTTCGACCGCGCTTCCGCTCGCCCCAGACAGCGGATTGTGCCTGCCGGCCTCCAGGGGCTAACCTTTACCCTAGGTCGGCCCCTGAGGGGCCCCTCCCAAGGGGCCTGGCGCTGCAACGCTGGGGATTGGGGACCCCCGAGCCCCAGCGCCGGACTCATCCTGTCGCCCCGCCGTCACCCGGGCCGCTAGGGGCGCTGCTGATCATTCATGGCGGGAGAACTGGCAGGGCCCTCCGAGGCCCGGCGACCTTCTAAGGCCCCCCCTGCCAAATGCTTGGGCCTACGCTTCCCTCGCCAGCGCCCTCACATCGGCTTGGCCCTCCGCTCGTGGAACAGCAGAGGGATCGGGCCTGCTGGCCTCCTGGGGGCTAAGCCTGACCCTAGGTCGGCCCCCAAGGGGCCCTTCCCAAGTGGCTTGGCGCCAAACGCAGGGGATTGGGGACCCCTGAGCTGCAGCGCCGGACTCACCCTGCCGCCAAGCCAACACCGGGCCTGCTGCGGCATCGCCGGTCATTCACGGTGGGAGATCCGGCAGGGCCCTCAAGACTCCGGCGTCTTTCGAATGCCATCCGCGCCAAAACGCCGGGGCCGATGCTCACGCTCGACAGCGCCCTCAACTCGGCCCGCCTCTCCGCTCACCGCACAGCCGGCGGATCGGGACTTCCGGCCTCCTGGGGGCTAACTCTAACCCTAGGTCGGCCCCAGAGGGTTCCCTCCAAGGGGCCTGGCGCCGCAACGCTGGGGTTTGGGGATCCCCGAACCATAACGCCGGACTCACCCTGCTGCCCCGCTGCCACCCGGGCCGCTAGGGGCGCCGTCAGTCATTCAGGTCAGGAGAACGGGCAGGGTCCTCCGAGCCCCCAGTGACCTTCGAAGGCCCCCACAGCCAAAATGCTGGGGCCCACGCTCCTGCTCTCCAGCGACCTGACCTCGGCCCACCCCTCCACTTGCCGCACAGGCGGCGGATTGAGCCTGCCGCCTCCTGGAGGGTAACCCTAACCCTAGGTTTTCCCCCCGAGGGGCCCATCCTAGGGGCCTGGCGCCGCAACGCCTGGGATTGGGGATTCCGGAGCCACAGCGCCGGACTCACCATGCCGCCCCACCACCACCTGGGCCCCTAGGGGCGCCACCGGTCATTCAGGGCAGGAGAACGGGTAAGGCCCAACTAGGCCCTGGAGACCTTCCAAGGCCCCCCGTGCCAAAACGCTGGGTACTATGCTCCCGCTCGCCAGCGCTCTCACCTCAGCCCACTCCTCCGCTCGCTGCACAGCGGCAGATCGGGCCTGCTGGCTTCCTGGGTGCTAACACATACCCTAGGTCAGTCCCTGAGGGTCCACTCCCAAGGGGCGTGGCCCCGCAAGGCCCGGGATGGGGACCCCTGAGCCCCAGCAATGTACTCAACCTGCCGCTCCGCCACCACCCAGGCCACTTGGGGCGCCGCCGGTCATTTAGGGTGGGGGAACGGGCAGGGCCCTCCGAGCCCCCGGCGACGTTCGTAGGTCCCCCGCACCAAAACGCTGAGGCCCTCGCTCCCGCTCTCCAGCGCCCTCACCTCGGCCCGCCCCCCCCCCCCCAGCTGCACAGCCGGCGGATCCAGCCTGCCAGGCTCCTCAGGGATAACCCTAACCCTAGGTGGGCCCCAGAGTGGCCTCTCCCAAGAGGCCTGGTGCCGCAACGCCAGGGATTGGGGACCCGCAAGCCGCAGCGCCGGGCTCACCCTGCCGCCCCGCCGCCACGCGGGCCGCTAGGGGCGCCGCCGGTCATTCAGGGCGGGATAACCGGTAGGGCCCTCCGAGCCCCTGGTGAAATACGAAGGCCCCCCACGCCAAAATGCTGGATACCACGCTATGGTTCGACTGCGCCCTACCACGGTCCATCCCTCCGCTCACCGCACAGCCGGCGGATCGGGTCTGCCGGCCTCCTGGGGGCTAACCTAACCTTAGGACAGTCCCCGAGGGGCCCCTCCCAAAGGGCCTGGCGCTGCAACGCTGGGGATTGGGGACCCCCGAGCCCCAGCGCCGAACTGACCCTGCCACCCCGCCGCCACCCGGGGCGCTGGGGGCGTCGCCGGTCCTTCATGGCGGGAGAACGGGCAGGGCCCTCCGAGCCCCCTGTGACCTTCGAAGGCCCCCCAAGCCAAAATGTTGGGGCCCACGCTCCCACTCGCCAGCGACCTCATCTTGGCTCACCCCTCCATTCGCCACAGAGCCGGTGGATTGAGACTGCCGGCCTCCTGGGGGCTAACCCTAACCCTAGGTTGGCCCCCGAGGGGTCCCTCCCAAAGGGACTGCCACGGAACGCCAGGGATTGGGGACCCCCGAGTCGCAATGCTGGACTCACCCTTCCACTCCGCCAACACCGGGCCGCTAGGGCACCACCGATCATTCAGGGTGGGAGAAGAGGCAGGGCCTTCCCTGCCCCGGTGACCTTCGAAGGCCCCCAGCGCCAAAACGCTGGGGCCCACTCTCCCGCTCGTCAGCTCCCTGATCTTCGACCGCGCCTCCGCTCGCCACAGACGGCAGATCGTGCCTGCCAGGCTCCAGGGGCTAACTTTTACCTTAGGTCGGCCCCGGAAGGGCCTCTCCCAAGGGGCCTGGAGCCGCAACGCCTGGCATTGGGGACCCCTGAGCCTCAGTGCTAGATTCACCCTGCTGCCCCGCCGCCACTCGGGCCACTAGGGGCGCCTCCAGTCATTCAGGGCGGGAGGAGGGGCAGGGCCCTCCGAGCCCCCAGCGACGTTTGAAGGCCTCCCACGCCAAAACGCTTGGGCCCACACTCCCTCTCGCCAGCGCCCTCACCTTGGCCCGCCCCTCCGCTTGCTGCACAGCTGGCAGATCAGGACTGCCAACCTCCTGGGGGCTAACCCTAACCCTAGGTCGGCCCCCTGAGGCGTCCCTCCCAAGGGACCTGGCGCCACAACGCCGGGGATTGGGGACGACCAAGCCCCAGCGTCGGACTCACCCTGCAGCCCCGCCGCCACTCAGGCCGCTAGGGGTGCTGCCTTTCATTCAGGGCGGGAGAACAGGCAGGGCCCTCCGAGGCCCCGGTGATCTTCAAAGGCCCGTTGTGCCAAAACGCCAGGGCCCACGCTTTCGCTCGCCAGCGCCTTAACCTCGGCCCGCCCCTCCGTTCACGGCCTAGCCGGAGTATTGGGCCTGACGGCCTCCTGGGAGCTAACTCTAACCCTTGGTCAGCCCCCGAGGGGCCCCTCCCAAGGGGCCTGGCACCGAACTCAGGGGATTGGGGACCCCCGAGCTGCAGCGCGGGAATCACCCTGCCGCCAAGCCCACACCGGGCCCGCTGGGGCGTCGCCGGTCATTCAGGGTTGGTAAACAGGCAGGGCCCTCGAGACTCTGGCGACTTTCGAAGGTCATCCACACCAAAACGCTGGGTCCCAAGCTCGCGCTCACCAGCGCCCTCAACTCGGCCCGCCCCTCCGCTCACTGCAGAGTTGGTGGATCCGGCCTACCGGCATCCTGGGGGTAACTCTAACCCTACATTGGCCCCAGAGGGGCCCATCTGAAGGGGCCTGCCGCCGCAACGCCGGGGATTGGGGACCCCCAAGCCTCAGCACCGGAATTACCCTGCCACCCCGCCGCCACCCAGGCTGCTAGGGCTGCCGTCGTTCATTCAGGGTGGGAAAATGGGCAGGGCCCTCCGAGCCCTCGGTGAACTTCGATAGCAGCCGCGCTAAAACGCTGGGGCCCACGCTCCTGCTCGCCAGCGCCCTCACCTCGGCCTGCCCCTCCGCTCCCCGCACAGCAGCGGATCGGGCCTGCCAGCCTCCTGGGGGCTAACCCTAACCCTAGATCGGCCCACGAGGGGTCCCTCCCAAGGGGCCTGGCGCCGCAACGCCGGGGATTGGGGACCACCGAGTCGCAATGCTGGACTCACTCTTATGCCCCGCCGACACCCGGGCCCCTAGGGTGCCGCTGATCGTTTAGGGCGGGAGAATGGGCAGGGCCCTCTGAGCCCTCGGCGACTTTCGATAGCAGCCTGTGCCAAAACGCTGGGCGCCCACGCTCCCGCTCGCCAGCGCCCTCACCTCGGCCCGCCCATCCGCTCGCCGCACAGCAGCGGATCGGGCCTGCTGGCCTTCTGGGGGCTAACCCTAACCCTAGGTCGGCCCCCAAGTGGCCCCTTCCAAGGGGCCTGGCGCCACAACGCTGGGGATTTGCGACCCCCGAGCCCCAGTGCCGGACTTACCCTGCCGCCCCGCAACCACCCGGGCCGCCAGTGGCGCCACTGGTCATTCAGGGTGGAGGAACGTGCAGGGCGATCCGAGCCCCCAGCGTCCTTCAAAGGGCCCCCGCGCCAAAACGCTTGGGCCCAGGCTCCCGCTCACTAGCGCCCTCACCAGGGCCCGCCCCTCCGCTCGACGCACAGTGGGCAGATAGGGCCTGCCGGCCTTCTGGGGGCTAACCCTAACCCTAGGTCAGCCCCCGAGGGGCCCCTCCCAAAGGGCCTGCACCACAAAGCCGGGGATTGGCGACCCCCGCGCCCCAGCACCAGACTCACCCTGCCGCCCTGCTGCCACCTGGGCCGCTAGGGGCGCCACCAGTCATTCAGGGCGGAGGAACAGGCAGGGCCCTCCGAGACGCTGGCAAACTCTGAATGCCCCTGAGTCAAAATGCTTTGGCCCATGCTCCCACTCGCCAGCGCCCTCACCTCGGCCCGCCCCTCCGCTCACTGCACAGCTGGCGGATCGGGCCTGTCATCCTCCTGGGGGCAATCCCTAACCCTAGTTCGGCCCCCGAGGGGCCCCTCTCAAGGGGACTGGCGCTGAACGCTGGGGATTGGGGACCCCCGAGCCTCAGCACCGAACTCACCCTGCTGCCCCGCTGGCACCCGAGCCGCTAGGGGTACCGCCATTCATTCAGGGTGGGAGAACGGGCAGGGCCCTCCGAGCCACCGATGACCTTCGAAGGCCCCCCACGCCAAAACGCTGAGACCCACGCTCCCATCGCCAGTGCCCTCACCTCAGCCCTTCCCACCGCTCACCGCAGAGCTGGCAGATCAGGCCTGCTGGCCTCCTGGGGTCTAACCCTAACCCTAACTCTAAACCTAAACCCTAAACACTAACCTTAACCCTAACCCCTAAACCTAACCCTACCCTCAACCCTACACCTTCCCCTAAACCTACCCATAACCCGTACCCTAACCCTAACCCGTACCCTAACCCTTACCCTAACCCTAAACTGTACCCTAACCTGTACCCTAACCCGTATTCTAACCGTAACACATACCCTATCCTGTACCCTAACCCTAACACGTACCCTAATCCGTACCCTAACCCTAACCCAAACCCATACCCTAACACTATCCCTAAACCGTCCCCTAACTCGTACCCTAACCCTAAACCCTAAACCCTGAACCTAACCCGTACCCTAACCCTAACCCGTACGCTAACCTGTAGCCTAACACTACCCGTATACTAACCCTAACCCTAAACCCTAACCCTAACCAGTACCCTGCCTTAACACTAACCTGCAGCCTATCCCGTACCTTAACCCTTACCCTAACCCGTACCCTAACCCGAACCCTAACCCTAACTAGTAACTTAACCTGTACCCTAACCCATACCCTAACCCTAAACCGTACCCTAAACCTAACCCGTTCCCTAAACCGTACCCTAACCCTAACCCTAACCTAAACCTAACCCGTATCCTAACCCATACCCTAAACCACACCCAAACCCAAACCCGTACCCTATCCCTAACACAAAACGTAACCCTAACGATAACCCATACCCTAACCCTAACCCATACCCTAATCCATACCCTCACCCTAACCTGTACCCTAACCCTAATCCTAAACCGTAACCTAACCCGTACCGTAACCCTAACCCATACCCTAACCTTAACCCATATCCTAACCCTAACCTGCACCCTAAACCGTACCCTAACCCGTCCCTAAACTGTACCCTAACACGTACCCTAACCTGTACCCAAACCCTAACCCATACCCTAACCCGTACCCTAACCCTAACCCGTACACTAAACCCAAACCCTAAACCCTAACCCGTACCCTAAACCCTAATCCGTACCGTAACCCATAACCCCTAACCTGTAACCCCTAAAGCCAACCCTAACCCGTAACCTCACCTTACCCTAACCCTAACCCCTACCCTCACCCGAACACTAACTGTAACCCGTACACTAACCCTAACCCGTACCCTAATCTGTACCCTAACCCCGGGGATTGGGTACACCTGAGCCCCACCACGGGACTCAGCCTGCCACCCCTCAGGAAACCATGCCCCTTGGGACGCCGCAGAGCATCCCGTGCAGAATTAGTAGGGCCCCCCTGAGCCCCCAGCGATCCTCGGCGGCCCCCTACACCCCAACTCTGAGGCCCACGCTCATCCCGCCCCATGCCTTCCCTTCAGCTTGCCACCGAGCTCGTCGCAGAGCCAGCAGATCAGGCCTGCCGGGTTCCTGGGGCCTAGATCTGACCCTAGGTCAGCTGGGTAGGGCCCCTCCCCTGGGGACCGGTGCAGCAGCCCCAGGGACTGGGGACACCTGAGCCCCACTGCAGGACAAAGCCTGCGACCCCGCAGGAAACCGTGCCCCTTGGGAGGCTGTAGAGCATTCAGGGTGGGAGAACCGGGAGGGCCCCCAGAGCCCCCGGAGAACTTCAGCGATCCCTAAGCCCCAACCTTGATGCCCATGCTCACCCCACCCCGTACCCTCACCTCAACCCGTGGCAGAGCTCGCCACATAGCGGGCAGATCTGGCCTGCGGGGTTCCTGGGCCCCAACCCTAACCCTAGTTCATCTGTGGAGGGGCCCCTCCCCAGGAGCCTGGAGCCGCAGCCGCGGGGATTTGGGACACCTGAGCCCCACCGCAGGACTCAGTCTGCCACCTTGCAGGAAACCGTGCCCCTTGGGAGGCCATAGAGCATTCAGGGCGGGAGAACCAGGAGGGCCCCCCTGAGCCCCCAGCGAACTTTGGCGGCCTCCCGCACCCCAACCCTGAGGCCCACACTCACCCTCCCCACACCCTCACCTCAGCCTGTGTAGCTCACCATACAGCCAGCAGATCGGGCCTGCGGGGCTCCTGGGGCCTAACCCTAACCCTAGGTCAGCCGCGGGTTTGGCGGCCTCCCCAGGAGCCTTACACCACAGCCCCGGGGAATTGGGATACCTGTGCCCCGCCTCAGGACTCAGCTTGCCAGTCCACAGGAAACCGTGCCCCTTGGGGCGCTACAGAGCATACAGGGCACGAGAACTTGGGGAGGCCCCCGGAGCCCGTCCCCACCTTTGGCAACCCCCGTGCCCCAACCCTGAGGCCCATGCTCACCCTCCCCCATGGCCTCATCTCAGCCCTCCACGGAGCTCGCCGCACAGCTTGCTAGATTGGCCCTGCCGGGCCCCTGGACCCTAACCCTTACCCTAGTTTGGCCACAGAGGGGCCCCTCCCCAGGATCCTGGCGCCCAACTCCGGGGGATTGGGGACACCCAAGCCCCACCGTAGGACTCAGCCTGCAGCCCACAGGAAACTGTACCGTTTTGGGGCACAATAGAGCATTCAGGGCAAGAGAACTGGGACACCCCCTCAGAGCCCCTGCTGGTGAACCCCGACCTTTGTGAGCCCTTCCGGATCAAACCCCAAGGCTCACAGTCACCCGCCCTTGTGCCCTCATCTCAGTCGGCCTGGGAGTTCTCTGAGCACTGGGCAGTTCGCACCTGCTGTCTCTTGAGGCCTAACCTAACCCTGGGTCTTCTGCTGAGGGTCCCCTCCCCGTTTGCCTGCCTCCAAGGTACCAGGCATTGGGCTCACCTCTGCACGACTAGAGGACTCAGCCTGCCCCACTGCAGGAAACTGTCCGTTTGGGGCTGCAGAAAGGATTCATAGCAGGAAAATCGGAGGGCCCCCCTCAGCCCATCCCAGGGAACCCCCACTTTCAGAGATCTCCCCGGATCCAATTAGTAGCTTCACACTGACCTTTAAACTTGCTCTCCATGGAGATCTTTTGAAATTCTCCACAATTCCAACCGATGGCATCATCCAGCTTCAGTGCCTTACCCAGCTTTAGGTCTTGAGATGGATTAAAATGGGAAGTCATTTCACTGATGACGATGTACTGGTGACCAAAAGATACATGCATAAATGCTTCATATCACTTGGCTTCAGGGAAATGCAAATCTAAACCCCTATAGATGCCATATCACACGAGGCCGAATATCTAAAAATAAGAAGACATGAAACTATACATGTTGGAGAGGATGTGGAGAAACGGGAACCCTCTTACACCCCTGTGCGAATGCAGTCCGGTACAGCCACTCTGGAAAATGGTACGGAGTTTCCTCAAGACGTTATAAATAAAGCTACCCTATGTCCCAGCAATTGCACTACTGGGGATTTACCCCAAAGAGACAGAGGTAGTGAAGACGGGACACATGCACCCCAGTGTTCATAGCAGCAATATCCATAATAGACAAGCTGTGGAAAGTGTGCAGATGACCATGGACAGATGAATGGATAAAGAAGATGTGGATCATATATATAATGGAATATTACTCAGCCATCAGAAAGGATGAATACTTACCATCACACCGACCTGGGTGGAGCTGGAAGGTATTATGCTGAGTGGAATAAGCCAATGAAAGAAAGACAATGATCATATGCTTTCACTCCTATGTGGAATATCAGAAACAGGGAAGAAGACCATAGGGAGGGAAAATAGAAAGGGAAGTCATCAGAGGGAGAAAACCCATGATAGACTCTTAACTATTGCAACAAACTGATGATTGCTGGAGGAGAAGTTGGGGGGGCGGGTAACTGGGTGAGTGGCATTAAGGAGGTCACACAATACAATGAGCACTGGGTGTTCCACACGACTGGTAATTTATTGAAGACTACATCTGAAACTAATGATGTACTGTAAGTTGGCTAATTGAATTTAAATTAAAGAATAAAAGACCTCGAATAAACAATCCTAAACATTTGTATGGAACCACTAAAGATACTGAACAGCCAGTGCAATGTGGAAAAGAAAAACAAAGCTGGAGGACTCACAATTTCAGATTTCAGGTTATACTACAAAGCTGCAGTCATCCTAACAAGAGAGTACGGCACAAAAATAGATACAGCGACCAAAGGAACAGGATACAAGTTCAAACAGAAACCCACAATTATGTGGTCCATGAATCTTCCACAAGGCAAGCAATGATATCAAAAGGGAAAAGGACAGTCTCTACAACAAATGGTGTTGGGAAAACTAGACAGCTACGCACAAAAGAATGAAATTAGACTGCTTTCTTACACAATACAGACAAACACAAAACAGTTTCAAGACCTCAATATGAGACCTAAATCCACAAAAATTCTACAGGAGGGAAGACAGTAACTTCTTGACATGGACCATACCAACGTTTTTCTAGACTGTCTCCTGAGGCAAAGGAAATGAAAGCAAAAATAAACTATTGGGAATAGAGCAAAATAAAAAGTTTCCACATGGCAGAAGAACAATGAAAACGTAAAAATAATAAGACAAACTACTCAAAGGGAGAAGATGTTTGCAAAGATCATATGCAATAAAAGGATAGTGTCCAAAACATAGAACTGATACTACTCGACCCCCAAAAAACAAATAATTCAGTTAAAAAATAGGCAGAAGACATGAACAGACATTTCTCCAAAGAAGAAATACAAATGGCCAACAGTCCCGTGAAAAGATGTTCACCATCACCCATCATCAGGAAAATGTAAATCCAAAGGACAATGAGGTATTACCTCACACCTGTCAGAATGGCTAACATCAAAAGCACAAGAAAGAGCAGGCGTTGGGAGGATGTGGATAAAGGGGAATCCTCGCGAACCGTGGGTGGGAATGCAAACTGTGATGGCCACCGTGGAAAACAGTATGAAGGTTCCTCAAAAAATTAAATATAGAACTACCCTACGATCCAACAATCACACTACTGGTATTTGCCCAAAGACTATGAAAACAGCAACTTAAAAGGATACGTGCACCCCTATGTTTCTTGCACCTTTATTTACAATATCACAATATGGAAGCAACCCAAGTGTCTGTAGAAAAATTGACAAATGAGATGATAGATGTGTGTATTCACACACACACACACACACACACACACACACACACACAATGGAGTATTACTAGGCTTGAATGAAACCTTGCCATTTGCAGCCACATGGATGGAGCTAGAGAGTATTATCCTAACTGAAATCAGTCAGTCAGAGAAAGGCAAATCCCATATGATGTCACTCTTATAGGGAACTTAAAAAACAAACAAAACTAAATAAATAAAAGAGAAAAAGGAGACACACCAAAATACAAACTCTTAACAAGAGAGAACAAACGGATGGTTACCAGAGAGGAGGAGGTGCATAGAGGGATGAGTGAAATAGATGAAGCGGATTAAGAGGACACTTTTCTGGATGACCACTGAGTAATATATAGAATCACTGAATCACTTTCTTGTACACCTGAAACGAATGTAACACTGTATGTTAGCTCTACTGGAATTAAAATAAATTTTTTAAAAAGATTTTTCTTTCAGGAACCTCTTTGAAAAAGCTTTTCCTCTGCAATGTGCATAAGCCCTACTTGGGAGGATTCACTCTACAATAATTATTCACTCTATGCCTCGAATTCAGATTTCACTGAGTTCTTACTGTGGATCCCAGCCCACGGGAGCCATGGTCCTTTTCTGTCCAGGCTCAGCACCTATGCCTTCAAGATTGGAAGTAGAGACACATGTCACTTCACAGTCCAGAAAGCTATTATTGTTTCTGTTTCAGTGTGAGAGAGTCACAGACTTTGGGACAGGTTTCAGAGCAGGTTTATTATGGATCCTGGATCTCTACTTCAATGTTCATTACCTGGATCCATTTGGCTAATAGGTTCCCTGTGGATGGACTTGCTTCCAAGCACATACATGGAAGATGCAAAGGTGAGTGGGCTTGGTGCGGGACAGGAAGAAGACCAAAATCAGACAAGGGTCCGACCCCTCCCCTGATCCAGGAACTGCTACAGGAGAGGGTATGGGAGGTAGAATCCATGCAAAACTCCAAGGTCACCAGCTGAACACAGGAGGCATAGGTCAAGGGATCTGGAGATGCAGGGGTTGAAGGCTGCTCTGAGCTACCTCTGGGAGGAAGGGAGGGAAGGAATGGGGAGACACTGCCTGCCCCTGGCCTATGCCAGCTGCCCACCGCTCCGACACGCATCCGTCTACACAGCTGACACACAGCCTGGGCTCAGGATGGGCTGGCTCGGGTCCCTCAATCCTCAGTGGGACAGCTGGCCCCAGGGCTCAGAGACAGGCTGAGGGAGATGAGAGGGAAAGCTGCCCCACCCAGGTCATCCCCTCCTTGAGCAGACAGCCCTTCAGAACTGCTAAAAAAAAAAACAAAAAAAAAAAACCCACTAACGGCGTTGAAAGACATGCCATGGATGAACTAAGGCATAGAGATATGTAAAATAACATCCACTTTTAAGTTCAGAGCTGTCATCTCAGGAAGTGGGGAGAGCTTCCCTGAAGAAGACTGAGGGGAGGGCAGGCCATGCTGAAAAGGGAGACATGGCTCTCCTGATTGGGGACCTGCAGCCCCCTTCCAGGGCAGGACATCATCCTCGCATCACACGAGATCCATGGAAGTGTTCCATCAGGGCCAGATATTTGTCTCGAGAAGGCTACCCTGGCATCGGACTGCACAGGGCACCAGGGACGAGGGCCAGATGGAGGACGGACAATACCCCGGAGGCCATGGGGCAAGAGCAGAGGCACACGACCTTGAAGATGATGATGAAAAGCAGGAGGTGGCAGCATGGAGCCGGCCCGAAAGTGCCATGGGAGCAGTGCCCACAGCTACACTGACTGGGGGCCTTCTGTGCCAGGAGTGGCTGACTTCAGTGGGCTCCAGACTAGTCCTGACCACAAGTCTAGGAAGTGTGCACCACCCCCGGCCTCCTCTCCCCTTGCAGCTGCTAGGAATCACGGTCACAGACCCTGGTCAGCTTTCGTGGAAACCAAGCAGTGGCTCCCCCGCGTGCTGCACCTCTGGTGGTGGTCCAGTGCGACCCTCGTGCCTGGCCAGACACTGATGTCTACCTGTCTCCACACAAATCCACAGACAGGAGGGTGTCCCTGAATTCCACAGCACCTGATGAAACAGATCCACGGAACCCAACACCCAGTGGGTCACTCGGGACCTCACCTATGAGGTCATGGAGCTCACCATACCCTATTTCCGTCACTTCCCACAGAAAGCCTGGTTCTGATCCCCCACAATACCATACATCCTGGTTGCTGACCTGGGGTCATGCCATGAACCCACATGGCACCTTTCTTTTAGAGAAGCCTATGCCTACACCTCCTAGAAAATATTTCTAATGAAGTACAAGCCCATCAGGACTACGGTGTGAACGGTAGCACACAGCCTGCATGGTAGTAGTCAGTAATTCTAACAAGGGTTAACCCCACCCCCCGTCTCACAAAACCTTCCTCCGTCCCCACGGAACTCATGGTCTGCCCTCAGAAAACCCTCCAGGAAACAAACCTTTCATCTGAATGCTCTCTTCACCTTCTGCTACAAATCTTGTCCAACCACAATGATATGAAACTAGAAATCAGTCTCAAGAAAAAAATGGGACAGTCAAAAACAGGTGGAGATTGGGGGGCCTGGGTGGCTCAGTCATTAACGATCTGCCTTCAGCTCAGGTCGTGATCCCAGGAGCCTGGGATCTAGCCCCGAATCAGGCTCCTTGCTCAGTGGGAAGCCCGCTTCTCCCTCTCCCACCCCCCTGCTTGCGTTCCCTCTCTCGCTGTCTCACTCTCTGCCAGATACTTAAATAATCTTAAAAAAATATGTGGAGATTTAACAACATGCTACTGAACAACCAACAGTCAAAGAAGAAATCAAAAAAATTTTTAGAAATACCTTGACACTGATGAAAAAGACAACCTACAAAAACTTATGGGATGCAGCAAAAGTAGCTCTACGGGGGGGACGTTCATAGAAGTTCAAGTCTTCATCAATCCATGAGAATGCTCTCCAATAAACAGCCTGATTTCTGTGGTAAAGAAGTAGAAAAAAAAAAACAGCAAACAAAGCCCCAAATTAGTAGAAATAAGGAAATAACAAAAAGGAATGCATAAATAAATCCAACAGAGACTAAAAAGACAAAAAAAAAAAAAAAACCACACACACACAATGAAAATGAGAGCTGCCTTTTTTGGAAAGATAAACAAAACTGACAAACTTAGCTAGACTCACCAAGAAAGACAGAGGACTCGAATGCAATCAGGAAAGAAAGATAATGGATTCCTGTCTCATATCAAAATCAAAAGAACTCTTCAACCTTGGACACAACAACTTCTTGCAAGCCACGTCTCTAAAGGCAAAGGAAATAAAAGCAAAAATGAACTATTGGCACTTCCTCAAGATAAAAAGTTTCTGCACGGCAAAGCAAACGATCAACAAAACAAAAAGGCAACCTATGGAATCGAAGAAGATATCTGCAAATGATATTACAGATAAAGGGCTGGTATCCAAGATCTATAAAGAACTCCTCAAACTCGACACCCCAAAAATGGGCAGAAGACACAAAGAGATACTTGTCCAGAGAAGACATACAAATGGCCAACAGACACATGAAAAAATGCTCCACATCACTTGCCATCAGGCAAATACAAATCAAAACTACAATGAGATACCACCTTACACCAGTTAGAATGGTTAAAATTAACAAGGCAGGGGGCACCTGGGTGGCACAGCGGTTAAGCGTCTGCCTTCGGCTCAGGGCGTGATCCCGGCATTATGGGATGGAGCCCCACATCAGGCTCCTCCGCTATGAGCCTGCTTCTTCCTCTCCCACTCCCCCTGCTTGTGTTCCCTCTCTCGCTGGCTGTCTCTATCTCTGTGGAATAAATAAATAAAATCTTGAGAAGAAATTAACAAGACAGGAAATAAAAAAAAGTCAGAGAGGATGTGGAGAAAGGGGAGCCCTCTAACACTACTCGTGAGAATTCAAGCTGGTACAGCCACTTTTGAAAACAATATGGAGATTCCTCAAGACGTTGAACACAGAGCTATCCTACGACCCACCAATTGCACTACTGGGTATTTACCCCATAGACACAGAGTAATGAAAAGAAGGGGCACCTGTATCCCAATGTTCATAGCAGCAATGTCCCTAATAGCCAAACTGTGGAAGGAGCCAAGATGTCCTTCAGCAGATGAATGGACAAAGAAGATGTGGTTCATCTATACAATGGAATATTACTCAGTCATCAGAAAGGATGAATACCCACCATTTGCACCAACGTGGATGGACCAGGAGGGGATTATGCTAAGTGAAATTAAGTCAAGCAGAGAAAGACAATTATCATATCGTTTCACTCCTATGTGGAATGGAAGGAATAGCATGGAGGACATTAGGAGAAGGAAGGGAAAAGTGAAGGTGGGGAATGAGAGGGGGAGATGAACCATGAGAGACTATTGACACTGGGAAACAAACTGAAGGTTGCAGAAAGGGAGGGGTAGGGGAATGGGTTATCCTGGTGATGGGTATTAAGGAGGGCACGTGTCATAATGAGCACTAGGTGTTATATGCAAACAATGAATCCTGGAACACTACATCAAAAACAAATGAAGTACTGTAGGGTGACTAACATAATTTTAAAAAAAGAGAAAGATATGAAATCCATACAGGAAAACTGTCACTATTTGCAAATGACATGAAATCCCAAAGGATTCCACCAAAAAAAAAAAAAACCTGTTAGAATAAACAAATTCAAGAAAGCTGCAGGATATAAAGTCAATATACAGAGACCTGTTGTCTTTATTTTTTTTCAGATTTTATTTATTTATTTGACAGGAAGAGAAAAAGCACGAGCCGGGGGAGTGTCAGAAAGACGGAGAAGCAGACCCTCGCTAAGCGGGGAGCCCAACACGGGCCTCGATCCCAGAACCCTGACCTGAGCAGAAGGCAGACGCTTCACCTATGGAGCCACCCAGATGACCCAACTT
Source organism: Ursus americanus (assembly GCF_024610735.1). NCBI lineage: Eukaryota > Metazoa > Chordata > Mammalia > Carnivora > Ursidae > Ursus > Ursus americanus. The sequence goes on along the minus strand of NC_142136.1, from coordinate 79,684,793 downwards.
CTTGCATTTCTGTATACTGATGACACACTTTCGCAAAGAGAAATTAAAAAAGCAATGCCATTTACAATTGCATCAAAAAAAAAATCTAGGAATAAAAGTAACCAAAAATGAGAAAGACATAGTACACTCAACACATGGCAGAAAAGAAATGAAAAACATGTGTGTCGAGGGGGGGCAGAATGTATGGGTCAAAGATTTGGAAGGCAACACAAACAAATGGAAGCATACGCCATGCTCCTTAACTGGAAGAGTTAATTATGTGAACATGTCCATCGTACCCAAAGCAATCGACAGATGTGATGAAATCCCCATCTGAATTCCAGTGGCATTATTCGAGGAAATAGAAAACAGTCCTCAAACTTGTATGGAATCACAAAAGACCCCAAATACCCAAAGCAACCTGGAGAAAGAAAGGTGCAGTCAACACACTCCTGGATTTCAAGCTAGATTACAAAGCTGTTGTCATCAAAACAGGATGGTACTGGCAGAAACACAGACACCAGGTCAGTGGAACAGAACAGAAAGCTCAGAAACTTACCCACACGTAGATGACCCTAACTTACGACACAGCAGCAGAAGATATGCCATGAGGGAAGGACTGTGTCTTCAGTGAGCGGTAACAGGCCAACTGGACACTAAATGCAGAAGAATATAACTGGGTCACTTTCTTACACCACACACAAAATTTTTAATGGATGAATGATTTGAACATAAGACCCGAATCCATAAGCCTCCAAGAAGACACAGGTACTAAGTCTCTCGACATTGGTTTTGGCAAAGAGCCTTCAGATCGGACACCAAATGCAAAGGCAACAAAAGCAAAAATAAACAAGTGGAACAACATCAAACTGAAATCTTCCACACGGCAAAAGAAACCATCAAAAACTTAAAAGGCCACTGACCCAATAAGAAAAAAATATCTGCGAATCATATGTGTGAGAAGAGGCTAATATCCAAAATGCACACAACACTCATACAAATCAAAACAAAAAAAACTGTATAAAAAATGGGGTGAATATGTGAATAGATACTGTCCAAAGATGGCACACAGGTGCCAACAGACAGAAAAAGTTGTTCGACATCACTAATCATCGTCAGGGAAACATCAGTCAAACCCACAATCGGCTATCCCCTCACAACTGTTGGAACAGCAATTGTCCCAGAGACAGACACCAGGTGGGGTCAAGGGTGTGCAGACGAGGAGACACTGTGCGTTGTTGGTGGGAATGGAAATTGGTGCAGCCACTGTGACAAACGGTATGGAGGTTCCTGAAAAAATAAATACAACTACCACATGACCCAGTAATGGCTCTACTGAGTATTGATTTGGAGAACACAAAAATACTGCCTCAAAAAGACAGATGCACTCCCACGTTCACTGCAGCATTATTCACAATAACCAGACATGGAAACACAGACCTTGGGGGCCTTATGCCAAGTAACTCAGACACAGAAAGACAAATACCAGATGCTCTCATGTACATTCCACGTGGAATAAACAAATACTGAACGCATAGATACTGAGAGCAGATTGGTAGGTGCCAGATTCGGGGATGGGGTGGTAGAAACGGGTGACGGTGGTCCAAGTCTCAATGTTTGAGTGAGAAAATCCGACAGTCATGAAATGTTCTGTCCAGCATGGAGACTAAAACTAACCCCGCAGCATGGGGTATAGGTTTCCCTGCTCTTTGAAAGTACAGGGCTTCTGAGAAACCTTGCACAGCAGAAATGGTGTAAAGAAGGAATGACCATTCATTTACACGGAAAAATTGGACAGTGTGCTCAGACTCCAAGATTCCTTCTCTTTGGCTTTTCTTAGGCCTCAGGACACAAGTTTCTAACGGAGGCCCAGCATAAATGAAGATAAAGCACAGCAGAGGCTCACAGACACAATTCAAAGTGCTGGTGGCTGGATGCGGAGAGCGGTTCCCAGCGGAAGGAGCTGGTTGGGGTGCACGCCGCCTCTGTCGTGCTTCTCCCCAAAACAGATGCTGAACGCGATTCTCACTGTTCACCTTTTTTCATAAGAGGGAAATCCTCTTTAGGTCTCTTCCTCTCACTGAAGCTGGGTAATAACGTAGTTCTTTCAAGAAAGCCAAGCGTCTTACTGTGAACGTTTAAAAGCTGGGGGATACTTGTACTTGAGCATTGCTGAGGGAGGAGATGTGAAAGGTTCTCCCAGACACAAACCTCAGCAGGTCCACCGGGAAAGGCACCTTCCTCAGCATGCGGAACACGGACTACCTCCTTACCCCAGAAACCCTCTCCTTCCCCTCGATCAGGACAACCCACAACAGCTGGGAGTTACCCCAATTCCTCCGTTCTCCTGCTCCTAATATCTAACTCATCAGCAAATCCTGTGAGCTCCATCTTCAAAATGGACCCAGAATAGGTCTAACCACTCCATCCAAGGCCACCTGTCTGGTCCACAGTGCCTGAGTTCCTGGAAAAGCTTCGTCATTGACCTGCCTTGCCATCTTCAACCCTCTGTCATCTGTTCTCAACGCTGTAGCCACGATGGCCTAGTGAAACAGGGTCTCATGGGGTTATAGCCCTGGAATGGCTTTCTGTCGCCCTCTGTCACCTCCCTGAGGTCATGTCCTAAGCTGTCCCCTGTGGCCACAGGGCCTTCTTGCTGCTCCTGGACATATCTGGAATTCTCCTGCCCCAGAGCCTTTGCACATGCTTTCCCTTCTGTTTAGAATGCTCTTGATGTGTTCTCACTCGCCTTCTGAGAAGTCTGAATTGGAGTGACAGGGACAGAAGGTGAGGCTGTGTGTGTTGGGTGAGGCTGGTGGCCCAGAAAAAGGTTTTCTGCCAGCTCTCCACCTGTGCCTCACTTGTCCTCAGCCAGGAACTTGCACACAGCCCTCACCTGTCACAACTCTCACACAGGAGACCCACAGCCACCCCTGGAACCCACCCTGCCCACACCCTGCTGCAGAATGCATTCAGCTCTCCTCCATATATACAATGGAATATTACTCAGCTATCAGAAAGAACGAGTTCTCAACATTTGCTACAACATGGATGGCACTGGAGGAGATAATGCTAAGTGAAATAAGTCAAGCAGAGAAAGACAACTATCATATGATTTCTCTCATCTATGGAACAAAAGAACTAGGAAGATCGGTAGGAGAAGAAAGGGATAAAGAAAGGGGGGGTAACCAGAAGGGGGAACGAAACATGAGAGACTATGGACTTCGAGAAAGAAACTGAGGGCCTCAGAGGGGAGGGGGCGTGGGGGAATGGGATAGACCGGTGATGGGTGATAAGGAGGGCATGTATTGTATGGTGCACTGAGTGTTATACACAACTAATGAATCATTGAGCCTTACATCGGAAACCGGGTATGTACTGTATGGTGACTAACATAATATAATAAAAAATCATTAAAAAACATTCTCTGATAGCTTTTCAACATTTTTCAACAGTCATTTTAAAATTTTGAACAAATCTGCCTCTTGTTATTACTCTTGGAAGAGATGATCCTATAGGACTTTTCTTCCTTTGATATGAAGAATATTTCATAATATTATAAACTATTATCAAATCTAAAAATTAAATTTTTATAAATACATGTATACTTGTGTTTAAGATGGAAATAGGAAAGTATAGCCATCATTAGTTATGTAAATAACTCCTGTCTATACATATAGATGTATGGATATAAAGATATCTTACAATTTTTAAAATAAGGTATCATTGACTTGCTTTGTTATTTTTATGATTGTTGAATACATGCCTCACTGTACCCTCACAAGTCAGTTATTTATATGCGCACACTGAAACTGACTCACCCAAGATCACACAGCTAGATTACTTACTTAACTGGGTTGCAATAAAGCAACATTTAGGCCGTGTGATAGATCATTTTTTTGTATGTAAATTTACTCCTTAGGCATGATCTTTTGTTTTGTGATTAAACTTCCAAAGGGCATTTTTGACATTCACATTACCTTATTTCAAGTGGAAATTAATTTCCCCTTGACAAGTGTTGTGAGTTTCAAAATATCCCTGTGCACATGTTTGCTGAGAAGGTTATTTATATTACAAATGTTTGCGTCAAAGATATCTAAGCTTTTATTATGCACACATATCTTTATATACATAGTACTCATTATAAGTTTATGAGATTAGTGTTCTGTAGTGACTTTTGGAAACTAGTCTACCGCTTTATGATTATGCTGTGTGTTTCACATCCTATTTAAATGTTATTTTGGCCTTTAATTTTTAACCTTGTAAGTTTCATTACCGTGTTATACAATTTCATCTGAGTAACCACGCCAAAAAAAAAAAAAAAATTAGAGCTCTTCAGCTCTAAATTCATGTGACTGAAAGTAGTTCTCCTCGTCTTTGTTATTATGATCAGCACATTGAAACTCGAGGCAAAGTTGTTGATGGGCAGAGATCCTGAGGGCGGGAACTGCAGGCAGCTCCGTGGCTGGAGGAAAGCATCTGAATGCAGGCCCTGGCACTTCTGCAGAGCAAGTTTCTTCATTCCAAATCTGTGGAATAGACCAAAAACCCGAAGCATCTGGCAGGATATGTGGCAGCTGGAAAATCCCCTAACCACATATTTTAAAGCCCATAAGATGCTTGTGGTTTAACACGTATATGTCGTTATTCTAACATTCACTAAAATAAAATGCTATTACACATTACTGAATACTATTGATTTTCTCTTATATCAGGATAATTTCGGCTGTCTTAATTCCCTCAGATAATATCTTAGAACTCACTTGTGTGCTAAATGGTAACCCAGAGATTAATTTACATTTTTCTTTTTAGTGAAGATATAAATGAATTAAAACTTTAGAAAAAATAACCCAAGGCCCTCAAGTACTGATTATCCCCCTTGCTTTAACCTGAATTCTCCTTTTATTAAGAAAGATTCACTATTCAAGGAACATTTTATCTTCATTCATAAAATGGAGTCTTTCATTTCTGGGGACTCATGACAAATGAACAAATGAAGGGACAGATGAAGACTCATTAAGGGACTTGTTTGAATTTAAATGGGGAAAAGATTTCCAATAGGTAAATTAAATATGCAGATATATGTGCATATATGTATATGCATATACTTGCCTGTGGTTTTCTTCAGTAAGTTAATTTATAGCTTTTTTTTTTTTTTACTTTAAGGAATAGGAAATGGGTGTTTATATGAATGGGGCTTAATCTTTGCAGCAGTTCCAGGATGTCTCCATTGCTTTTCACTTAAGAAAACATATCCAGCCTTTGCCTGCCTAAATCAGGATATTTCCATTAGAAGAAGGAGGAGGAGGGGAAGAAGAAGGAGGAGAACCACCTCGCCAGGTCCAGTGTGATGCCTTGTTTTACATTAAGTGTTATAGAAATCTTTACAAATGTGTGCAGCTGTTTCCCTTCAGTCAATGATAGTATTTATTCGGAGACCTCCTGCAATTTCATGGCTGATGACTCCTGTTGCCATAAACCATTCAGAGGGAAAGGAAAACCCAATGAGTAATCACTGTGCACTGAAAATGTCATTGTAAAAGTAAGGTGGCAGAGACAAGGCCTCTAGAGTTGAACTCTGAAGACCCAAACCAACTCTAATCAATCTGTTAGATTTTGTTACTCAAACTTGGGAGCATTTTTATGCCACTTGAGCCATTTAATATTATTTTAAATTGAATGCCTTTACTTTAACATGAAATACTAATTAACCATTGTTAACTCCATAAGATATTTTTTTTATCCCCTTTCCCTTCCATTGGCTATATAACAGTGATTATAGTCAGTTCTGTAAAATGCCTTGTTTTCTTCATTTTTATTAGAAAAACTAAATTAATAAACTTGAAACTTTTCATTAAAAGAAGTTCTTAAAAATTCAGTATCTTAATGTTCAAAATAAGTAACTAAAGGGTAGCATAAGAAAATTTTTAAAAAAGGGATAATCCTTGATATATAATGTGTGTGCATACATACACAAAGATGATAGATAGATAGATGATAGATAGTCATAACATTATTAAAGCAACATTTTCTACCCTGGGATATATTTTCAAAAGAAAATAGAAACATATGCACCTAATTTTATTTATATGGTAATTTTTCACTTTTTTATATTAGGTGAAAAGGTAATAGGTTTTTTTTTTTGTAGAGTTTTTTCAAAAGAAATAGTTAAGGGGCACCTGGGTGGCTCAGTTGGTTAAGCATCTGCTTTAAGCTCAGGTCATGATCCTGGAGTCCCAGGATCGAGCCCTGCATCAGTCTCTCTGCTCATCAGGGAGTCTGCTTCACCCTCTCCCACTCCCGCTGCTCATGTTCTCTCTTTCTCTCTCTCTCACTCTCTCTCAAATAAATAAAATCTTTTAAAAAAATAAAAATAAAGTAAAAAAAATAGTTAAAACCCATGTTAAGAAATCCCCTTTCTTTTAATATGAAAGTGAGTTTTTATTTTATTCTATTTTAATTCAATATAGTTAACATACAGTGTTATATTAGTTTCAGGTGTACAATATAGTGATTCAACAATTCCATACATTACTCAGTGCTCATTGTGATAAATGTACTCTTAATCCTTGTCACCTATTTCACCCATCCCCCCACCCAACTCCCTTCTGATAACCATCAGTTTGTTCCCTGTAGTTAAGAGTCTGTTTTTGGTTAGTTACTTTTTTCCTTTGTTTTGTTTCTTAAATTCCACATATGGGTGAAGTCATATGGTATTTGTCTTTCTCTGTCTGACTTATTGCACTTAGCATTATACTCTCTAGATCCATTCATGTTGCAAATGGCAAGATTTCATTCTTTTCTATGGCTGAGTAATATTCCATTGTATATATATCCCACTTCTTTATCTATTCATCTAGTGTTGGACACTTTAGGATATTTGGCTATTGTAAATAATGCTGCAATAAACATAGGGGTACATATATCTAGCTGAATTGGTGGTTTTGTATTACTGCATCATATGGTAGTTCTATTTTTAATTTTTTGAGTAACCTCCCATGTCTTCTGCCCATTTTTAATTGGATTATTTGTTTTTTTGGTGTTGAGTTGTATCAGTTCTGTATATATTTTGGATACTAGCCCTTTGTTGATTATGTCATTTGTAAATACCTTCTCCCAGTCATTAGATTGTCTTTTAGTTTTGTTGGTCATTTCCTTTGCATTTCATTTTGATGTAGTTCCAATAGTTTATTTTTGCTTTTATTTCCCTTGCCTTAGGAGAAATATCTAGAAAATGTTGCTATGGCCAGTGTTAGAGAAATCACTGCTTGTGCTTTCTTCTAGAATTTTTATTTTTCAGGTTTCACATTTAGGTCTTTAACCCATTTTGAGTTTATTTTTGTGTACCAAGTAAAAAAGTGGTCCAGTTTCATTCTTTTGCATAGAGATTTCCCAACATCATTTGTTTTTTTTTTTTTTTTTTTTTTTAAAGATTTTATTTATTTATGTGACAGAGAGACAGCCAGCGAGAGAGGGAACACAGCAGGGAGAGTGGGAGAGGAAGAAGCAGGCTCCCAGCGGAGGAGCCCGATGTGGGACTCGATCCCGGAACGCCAGGATCACGCCCTGAGCCGAAGGCAGACGCTTTAACGACTGCGCTACCCAGGCGCCCCTCCCAACATCATTTGTTGAAGAGACTCTCTTTTACCCTTTGCATATTCTTGCCTCCTTTGTCAAAGATTAATTGACCATATAATTACAGGTTTATTTCTGGGCTCTCTATTCTGTTCCATTGATCTATGTGTTTATTTTTATGCTGATACCATACTGTTTTGACTACTACAATTTTGTAGTATAACTTGAAATCTGGGATTGTGATACTTCCTCTTTGTTTTTCTTTTTCATGATTGCTTTGGCTATTCAGGGTCTTTTGTGGTTCCATACAAATTTTAGGTTGGTTTGTTCTACTTCTGTAAAAAATGCTGTTGGTATTTTTATAGGGTTTGCATTTAATGTGTAGATTTCTTTGGGTAGTATGGACATTTAAACAATATTTGTCCTTCCAATTCATGAACATGGAATATCTTTCCGTTTGTGTTGTCTTTGATATCTTTTATCAATGTTTTCTAGTTTTCAGAGTATAGACTTTCATCACTTTGGTTAAGTTTATTCCTAGATATATTTTTTAAAGATTTACTTATTTATTTGCCAGACAGAGAGCACAAACAAGGGGGAGGAGCAGAAGTAGAGGGAGAAGTAGGCTCCTCACTGAGCAAGAAGCCCGATGTGGGCCTCCATCCCAGGACCCTGGGATCATGACCTGAGCCAAAGACAGACGCTTAACTGACTGAGCCACCCAGGGGTCCCTAGTTCTAGATATTTTATTATTTTTGGTGCAATTGTAAATGGGATTATTTTCTCAATCTCTCTTTCTGCTGCTTTATTGTGTATAGAAATGTAATGGATTTTTGTATATTTATTTTTATATCCTGTGATCTTACTGAATTCCTTTATTAGTCCAATAGATTTTTGGTAGTCTTTTGGGTTTTCTGTATGTGGTATCATAAGACATTCCTTTCTTCTGAGAGTAACTGAAATAATCATCATACTTGTGTTTTCTATAGCTAAATCATTCCTTAGTTCTATTTTCTCTCACACAAAGCATTGGGTTATTTTCCTTAGAGAAGATAGGTTTTTTGTTTTGTCTTAGTTTCGTTATTAAGCAATTGAGAGAATCACTTGTATTCTCTGTATCTCAGTCATCAGATGGATCTTCTCAGAAGATGATTATTCCCCAAAGGTGGTGCATGGTTACAGAGATGTTAAGGAGTGAAGGGACCATACCTTCTATTTTTTGTAACTCCCAGAATTTCCAGTTCAGATTCCTGTATCTAAAGAGAGTGCAATTTCAAAGCATCCCAATGATATTGTGCTAACTAGCTTTTTGTGCTGTTTTAACTTCAACTAGTGCTTATTAGGTCTGTAGGAAGCTCTATTTTTAAAAACGACCTTTTGCCATTCCAGTATGAACTTCCCCAGATGGAGTTCTTCATCCCCTCTCAAAAATAATCATACTTACTTCTCTATTGTTGTTGATAGTTCCATTTGTCTCTCCTTCTCTGCAACATCATTTCATTTATTTATCAATAACCTAATATTTCAGGTCCAGTTTGCAGTTTTGAAAACACAAAGATGAATGGGCCATATTCTCTGGCTTTAAAGAATTCATGGAATAGTCAGAACCAAAACACATGGTCAAAATCCAATACTGTAAGGATGATGGCATGTGTAGATCAAGGGGTATGATGGGAACAAGGATGCGGAATACAAACTAAGATTTGAATAATCAGGAATTGCTAAGTAAAATCACCAGTTGTGTTTTAAAGAATGAAGAGTAATTATTCAAGTAAGGCAGAAGGAGGAGATAGGGCATTCTAAACTAAGGATAAAGCTTTTCTTTCTCTTTTTTTAAATGAACATGAAGTACAGAGCTTGTATCGAGTATAAAAAATTGCACATATAACTAGTGTATCAAATCCATCCTCCTTGGAATGAAAGTATACATGACCCTGATCCTCCTCTTATTATTCTTTATATTCATTTGATGAGGCTAATCATTTCTCTTTTCTCCAGCTGAAACTCAGATGGGGTTTCCCTCATGATTTTTCCAGTCAGTTCCTTCAGTCAATTATTAAAATGCCCAGTCCCATAAAATAGTCAAGATTCCTAGTTGATTTAAAGTTAAAATTTCTCTTTCCCATCTTTTTCTTCCAGTTGAAGAAGGGGATGTGGAAGTATCTTCTCTTTTGCACATAATATAGGAAGATTGGAGTTAATTCAAAGGATATGTAGAGTCATTGAAAATACCTGATCATAACCGTAGTATAGTTATATTTCTTTTCTTTTTTTTTTAATATTTTATTTATTTATTCGACAGAGATAGTGACAGCCAGCGAGAGAGGGAACACAAGCAGGGGGAGTGGGAGAGGAAGAAGCAGGCTCATAGCGGAGGAGCCTGACTTGGGGCTCGATCCCATAACTCCGGGATCACGCCCTGAGCCGAAGGCAGACGCTTAACGACTGCGCCACCCAGGCGCCCCTAGTTATATTTCAGTTTGTAACTATGCTTTGTTTAGAGAATGGATTTAAAGAAATAAGACCAGAGGCAGAAGAGAACAAAGGAGATTTCCCCCCCAATTACCCATGATAGATCTAGTAGTGATGCAGAAAAAAGAAAACGGAAACTAAGAAAGTAAAATCTGTGTTCACTGGGTGATTGTTTAGATGTGAGTGGAGAAGAAAAATGTGAGTTCAAAGGTAAATCTCAGTTTCCATATTGGATGGGATGGGTGGAATCTGTTGTTTCTGTGGAGGTATACAGAAGGTGGAGTTTTAGACAAGATGTTAAGCTCAGTTTTAAATGTGTTGACTTCAAGGTGCATATGAGACAAAGTGAAGATGGTCATTGGACCCTTGTATCTATTACAGAAGTCTCAAGTAGAGAATGATTATGGTTGAAAACTTTACTATAGATAGTTATAAATGTAGATATAAGTACATGGAGTATACATATACATAAGATCTATGTATCTATACTTTTTTCTAGAATTTCCATTTGGTTCTTCAATGAACATTTCAGTTTATCTGCTAAGATTTATGTGTTTAATCATTATGTGTGTATTTTAATTTACATACTGAGCCTAGTTATTATAAATGCTTTTAAAATCTTGTCTGCTAATTACATATGGATCATCTCAGAAACCCCAGTGATTGCTTGTTATTGCTGAAATAGTTTGAGAAATTACTCATATGATAGAATTTATCATTTAAAGTCTATAATTTAGTGGTTTTTAGTATATTTATAGAGTTGTTCATTGATTGCCTTTTATTCTGAGTATTAGTTACATTTTAAGGTTTCTTTGTATAGCTAATAATATGGGATTATATCCAACATTGTGAATGATACCTTACAGAGACACTGGATTCTGATATATTCTATATCTGTATGTATAGACACACACACACACACACACACACACACACACACACACACACATATGGCTAAAGTGATAGTTAAATCCACAGAATGGGAAAAACAAGTAGTCAAGGGAAGAAGACACACCTGGGCAATGCCAATGTGTATAATGAGTGGTCTACACAAAGAAGACAGAATTACAAATATCATATACATTTGCTAAAACTTATTGTAAGTGCATTCATCCTTCCAGAAATTAAAAGAAAATGCAATATAAATAAATTAAAAACAAAAAACAAAAAAAACTTCCTTTTAAAAAAATGTCCATGACTGCCTGATAAATCTGGATTACTCCTTTTTTTGGTGGTGGGGGGGGCAGTGAAGGGAGTGTTGGTAACTATGTTGTGATCAACATCTTTTCATTCTCTGCTCCCCGCTTAGCCATTTAGGATGCAGGGTTTCTGCCAGAGTTATAATGCAGGTGTTCTCTAGTACATTATCATTCCATGATTATGTATACAGACCTTCGATTCACCTCTGTTTCTGGAACTCTCTGTCATTAGGAATATAAGTTTATCGCTTTGACCTTTATCTGTGATGGAGTTTTGTTGAAATCCCCACCATAAATCATACTGGTGTTAACTATTTGTTTTAAAGTCTTTAGGGCTATTATTTTATAAATGGAAATTGAAAGCATCTTTATCTCAATTAAATGAGGTACACATTTTTGTATGTGAGAAGAGATATTTAAAGTCACCTAACAGAAATCTTTGAGTAAGATTGGGATAAGTCAACTACTTTTCTGGTTGAGTAAGTATTGTCAGCTTTATTGTTACTACTAAGAATTTTATCAGCTTAGAACTTGAATTTTGATTTTAACCATGTTTTCAGAAGAAATTTATATCTTTTCTCCTATAATTTTTTGAATGAATTATTGTAAAATGAAGTATTTACTGATTGAGCTATAATAATGGCATCTACTATTTATATAGCACTTACGATAATTTTGTTCAAGTATTTAAGGAATAAAATACCAAATTTAACAATAAATACAGAAATATCGAAGTTCACTTGTATCCATATCAGGTATAGAAGATCTGGGATGGATGGATGGATAGATAGATGATAGATAGATAGGCAGATAGGCATAAATGAAACAATGAGAGAACCAGTCTATTTCTCAAACTGGTAAGTAGTATTTCCAGACCACAGTGTTATAACTGACTGAAAACTGGTACTAAGGAGAAGACTAAGACCTTATTATTGTATTTTTTCCAACTGTATTGAGATATAATTGACATATAACATTGTATAAGGTTAAGATGTACAAGGTGATTATTTGAACACATATTTTGTGAAATGACTACTATAATAAAGTTAGTTAACACCTCCATTATCTCACATAATTACCATTTTGTTTTTGTGGTGAGAACACTTAAGATCTACTCTCTTAGCAACTTTGAAGTGTATAACACAGTATTGCTAACTGTAATCATCATTAGATGCCCAGAATTTATTAATCTTATAACTAGAAGTCTGTACTCCTTGACCAACTCTTCCCATTTCCCATCCTGTGGCAACCACCATTCTATTCTCTGATTCTGAATTTGGCTTTTTCAGATTACACATATGAGTATTTGTTTTTCCCTGTCTGATTTATTTTACTTAGCATAATGTCCTCAAAGTCCATATAGGTTGTCATACATGGCCAGATTTCTTTCCTTTTTATGTTTGCATAATATTCCACATTGATCAATTTATATGGAATATATATATATTCCATATATATGTGTGTGTGTATATATATATATATATATATATATATATTCCATATATATGTATATTTGCTATTTTTCTATCCATTCATCTCTCATTGCTCTAGGCTCTTTCTATATCTTGGTTATTGTAAATAAGGATGCTATGAACACAGGAGTGCAAATATCTCTTTAAGATAGAGATTTCATTTCCTTTGGCTGCATGCCAGAAGTGGAATTGCTGGATCATATGGTAGTTCTATTTCTAGTTTTTTGAGGAAACTCTAAACTGTTTCCCATAGTGTTTGAACCGATTTACATTCCTGCCAACAGTGTATGGGGGGCTTCTCTTTCCTCCACATCCTCACCAACACTTGTTACCTCTTTTCTTTTTGATGACAGCCATTCTAACAAATGTGAAGTAATATCTCATTGTGGTTTTGATTTGCATTTCCCTGATGATTAGTGATTTTTTTCCACGTAACTCTTGGCCATTTCCTCAATTATATGTTAACCCAATAGAAAGACAAAGCTAATGTATGAAATGAAAGACAATTTCTGTTAAACTCTGTGGAAACAACTATAAGAACAACAGAAGACTAGACTTCATTTTTACTGAAAATCTAATTGCTGAGAGCTTTCACATGCATTCTCTTATTTAATCTTCACAAGAATGCTCTGTGGCGACATTATTAAGGCCATTTTGTAGGTGAGAAACTAAGAAACCTGTGCTAATTCACAAATATGACTCAAATCCAGATTTATCTCATTCAAAAGGCTGTGATCTTTCCATTATTCCAGGGAAGTAGTGGTGAAGGACGCAGACTATAGTTTCTTTGCTCTGTTTTTCACATGAAAGTAGATTCTGCATGCTAATTCTGTTTTGTATCAGTGGAGCTCCTTTAGGTGGCATTATTTTACATTTGTAAAGGTTAAAGTAATCCGGTTTTTCTGGGGGGAGGGGAACTTTTCTCTTTCCAAGGATGGGTGATAACACTCTCAATTTAACCCAGAAGTAGTAGACCAGGAAGGTTTTACATAACACAACTTCCCAGCTTTGCCAACCATGGATATCTTTAGGAAAGTTAAGTCAAGATTTAGACCTCAAATATATAATCCCACTATGAAGTTTCAGACTTCTAATATGAGGTTTCAGAATTTCTAATACATGTTCAAGCAAATGCAGATATCTCTATTTTTTCCTTGCAGAAAACAAAATTGTGATGGTCATAAAAACAGACTGTGTTATGCACTTTTTATACCACTCATAGAATCTAATAATATGCTAAGAGAGTAAAAGTTATGGCAGTTGCTAAATAAGTCTGGAGGCAAGAGCCTCACCATTATCTAACCAAATAAGTATTTTACATTAAAGATCTTCAAGCCAGGCAGGAACTGTAGACAATCATGAAATGCTATTGGTGAGAAACGTAGGCCTGTCTCATATGTCTAAACTTGGAGTTATCTTTCTCACCCAAATATATGTAGTTATTTTCCATATTTTTCTTTTCAAACTATTGTTACCATCAAAACATACTGAATATATACAGAGCTTGGTAGCCTCGCCAGAAGTGCTGCAAACGATGAAGAGTTCAAAGTTTCAAGAGGTGGTTTATACCATTGAAAGGTGTTAATAATTTTTAGAGCAAACTAGGCCTGAAGACATCTCAGATCACACTACGTGGTAACTTCAGTATCCCCTAAAAATAGTGACGGAGCCAATCTCAGGGGACATTCAAGATTTGCCTCATTTGTAAATACTATCTGGACTATGTGTTTAGAGTGAATAAGAGATTGATGTTTACAGACTTCTGTTAGATGCCTCTCCAACTAGATTATACTGCTTATTATCATCACCCTTAAGATGTTTTTAAGTCAACTTTTAGAGAAAAACTGATCCATTTGTTCAACACATATATATTTTTAAAATTTTTATTGAAATTCCAGTTAACATACGGTGTAATATTAGTTTCAGGTGTACAATTTAGTGAGTCAACACTTACATACAACACCTGGTGCTTATCCCCAGGGCATGTCTTAATCCCCATCACCTGTGTAATGCATTCCTGCACCCTCAACACATATTTTTGAGCACTATGAAATAAACCTTAATCTCAGTGCAAGAGATACCACAGAGAACAAGATACACAAAGTTCACAGTCTCATAGGGTTTATGTTCTCATGTAATACGCATGTCTGCATCGTGTCTTCACTGAAAGTCAGTATTTATTTTTATTGACTGATATTATAAATATCTTTAACAAAATATATCAAGTGAATTATAATGAAAGAAAATTAACTTTTGTCACCTCATTGGTATACGATATTGATCAATGAATAAGTGAATTAATTATTTTCATCAAATATGACTGTTATTAACATAGTTCTACTTTCATTTTAGGTTTGGAGTACGAGTCAAAATTTACATCCATGCTGGATTTTACTAAAACTATAACCTCATTTGTGGCAATTAGTTTCATGTAACATCCAGGTTCTACTAAAGGACATTCTGGAAGGTATTCTGACAAAGAGTGGAGCATTACTTGTTTTCATCTGACCGCTAATAATCAAATTCCAGCCAGTCTACAAACTTTGGTCAAAAGTAAGTGTCACTTAATTGTCTAATAAATTATTTTCTATGGTGTTTCTTCCCCTTATAGTTGTTTTTTTTCCTCACTATGAACTTTTCCCGCTTTTCAGTTTTTCCTTATCTTAGTAGTCAAGTTAGTGTTATAGGAAGGGTGTATTTCTTAACTGCAACCCAAAAGACTAAAAATAAGACTGACAGTGGAATTCTTAATAGAAATTTTTTTTTAAAATGGCAATTATCATTTTAAACAAAATAATTTAAAATATATAATTCTATGCCCACTGAGAAAATCCTTCAAAATAAAGGTGAAATAAAGACATGTCCACAAAATTATAGTGAAGAGAATTCACTAGTAGTAGATACTAAAAGGAAGTCTTCAAGAAGAAGGAAAATACTCCTAGAAATAAATACAGAAAAGAGTAAAAGTGCTAAAAAAACTAAAGAATGGAAAAACATGTTATTTCAGCAGTATCCAAAAGAAGTCTTATGTAGTTATGCCAATGTCAAATAGGGAATATTTTAAGGCAAGAAGTATCACTAGAAATAAAGAGAGAGCAAAAAAATAAATAGAAGAAAAACATTTCATAATGAAAAAGGTCAATCTACCAAGAAGATTTAATAATTCTAAAATTGTGTGCATCCAACAATTTAAGTTCCAAATATATACAGAACAAAGTGGCAAAAGTAAAAGGTGGAGTGCAAAAATCCACAATGAAGAAGATTTTAACACACATTTCTCATAACTAAGTCCAAGCAGGAAAAAAATTCAATAAGCACATAGAAGATCTATAGAAGTTATTAAGATATTTACCTAATTGATATATATGAAGTGCTGCAGAACAAAATAGATGAAAGCACAGATTCTCTTGACATTCACATGAACATTTATCAAAGAGTATTGTAAAAAATTTTTGTATAGACTGGAGTAAAAAGAAAATCTCAACAAATGTTAAAGTACTAGATAATTCAGAAAGTCCTTTGATCACAATGTAGTTAAACTGGAATTCAGTCATAAAAGATGACTAGAATATGTCCTTATATTTTAAAATAAAGCTATATATTACTAAATAATCCACAGATCAAGCGTTATACAGTAAAGCTATATATTACTAAATAATCCACAGACAATATTTTGAACTGAATTACAATTTTTTAAAAATCTAGTATTGCCTGCAGAGGCAGGCAAAATTGTTTAGACAGAAGGTATTACGTTAAATGTATATATACAAAAAAAGAAAGGCTAAAAATGATTATTCTAAAGGAGTTAGATAATATCAATTCTAAGAAAATGGAAGAAAAACATAAAGAGCAGAAATTAAAATTTAAAATCTATGGAACACTAAATAGTCAATAAAAGTATTAAACAGCCAAAAGTTGATTTCTCTATAAATTATAGACTAATAGATTTGATACACTCCTAATAAGATCTACTAAGAGGGGCATCTGTGTGGCTCGGTCAGTTAAGCGTCCTACTCTTAATCTGGGCTCAGGTCATGACCTGAAGCTTGTGAGATCAAGCTCTGTGACAGGTCTGTGCTCAGCATGGAGTCCGCTTGAGATTCTCGGTCTCCTTCTTCCTATGCCCCTCCCCCACCCTTAAAACTATAATCTGTGTGACTATACAGATAAAGGAAGAAATGTTTTCTCTAAACAAAACTTCGTTCAAGCTAAAAGACATCACAGACCAGCTACAAAAAAAACAAAAAACAAAAACAAAAAAACCCCCAAAACCAAAAAAAACCCAAAATAGTTTAAATTATGTTCTGTTTCAAGAAAACAAAGTAAGAGATTCATCTAGCATTCAGCAGTTAGAGATTAGGAATATAATAATAAAATTATTTATGGAAATCTGTATCAAAAACTGATTTTCAACCTTTCCAATTTCATGGCGGTCTCATAAATAGCTACCGTATTTTCATCCTTGCAGATGCGAGAATGCTCGATGCCTATCAAAAAGGAATGATGAGGCAGAACAGACAGATGAATTAGGGAAGACTTTTGAAAAAACAAATCAATACGAAAGACTTTCTTTAATAATAGAGTGTAAATCCAACCAGGAAGGCAGTTGTGCCAGAGCCGCCTTGGAATTCCCCCAGGAAAGACAAGGCAAGAAGGAGTCAACACTTTAGGCTCAGCTGGTTCGAATTACTCTGGTGCGTCTGGGGCCACAGAGGTGGTCTCTAGTTGCCTGAAACCCATTCAGGGCAGAGAAAGCACCGGACTCCGCATCTTCAGCTCCGCACTTGCACCTGCATCAGGGAGCAGCTGTGGCTCCGCCTCCTTCCGGTCGGAGCGTAAATAGCCGGTTGCCGAAGCTGCTTCACGTGGCGCGCCCGTCTCGTTCGTCCCACTTCCTGTCCTGCTGTGGATGTTTCGTAGCACGTCACAGAGACAAGGGTGAGTGCGTTGTAATAAGGGATTTGGGGAGAGGGGGACCACGTTCGTCATGAGCTTTTGTGAACGTATATTGCTATAATGATGCTATTTTATTACTGGGTACTGCTGTGTCTCTTCCAGTGCCTCCTGTAGGCATTAAGCTTTGTCAGAGGGGCTTAGGCATAGGAAAGGGCGTCATGTCCACGGGGTTCGGTACTCTCCACGGTTTCCGGCACCGCTGCGGTCCTGGCACGTGTGCTCCCCAGCTAGGGGACACGACCGTACGGGCGTGGGAGGGAGAGCTGGGTAAGACATAGTTGGGGCACGGACAGTGCACTGCTTGGTGTGTACGTGAAAACGTGCTTGTGGGAAGGTTGTCATTATCTTCAGATATCCTCTAGCTCCGGGAAGGGCAGTCTCTTCCTGGGTCTGAAGGCTCCCAAGAGAGGTCAGAACGTCATAATATACAGAAAATAACCAAGAACAATTAATACACATACCGAGTGTTGACAAGGGTGTGGAGGAACTGGAATTCTCATACATTTGGGAAGACAGTTTGGTAGTTGCTTTACAATGTAAACATTTACCTGCTTTGTGACCCAGTGATTCCACAGTTAGGGGTCTCTCTACCCAAGGGAAGTGAAAGTGTAACTCCATACAGATATTTGTACACTCAGATGATGTATATAGCTGGTGTATTTCGGATAGCCAGGATTTTGTAAACCATCTAAATGTATGTCAGCAGGTGAGTGAATGAACTGATGGTGGTAAAGTCATGTAATGGAATACTGTTTGTTAACACAAAGGAGCAACAAGTGAATGTGCACGTGAATGAACAACACCATGAATGAGTCTCAGAATAATTACGCTGAAAGAATCCAGTGCATGCCATATGTCTATATTTCATATAATTCTAGAATTCTTATAAATTTATGTAAAATATATGTAAAATTGTAGAAAATGCAATCTAGGATGACAGAAAAATGTTCAGTGGTTTCATGGGGATGGGGTGAGTGTTAGGGAAATGTCAATGGCAAGGGGATCATGTAACTCTTTGAGGTGATGCATTTGTTTGCTATTTTTGTTGTCAGTTTCCTGATTGCAAATTTTATTAGTTTCCTAGGGCAACTATAATAAATTACCACAAACTGGTTGGCTTGAAGTAACAGAATTTTATGACGTCAGTTCTGGAGACTAGGAGTTCAAACTCAGTGTGTTCCAGGGTCATGCTTCCTCTGAGGTCTCTACGGGAGGATCCTTCCTTGCTTCTTCCAGTCTGTAATAGTCCTGGGTGTTTCTGGCTTTGGGGCAACATCCCTGCAGTCTCTGCCTCCATCTTCATATGGCCATCTTCCCTGCATCTGTGTCTTTTTCCAAAGTTCCCACTTCTTAAAGGAAGGGGAAAATGAAGGGGGGGGCATCAGAGGGGAGAGGAACCATGAGAGACTATGAATTCCGGGAAACAATCTGAGGGTTTCAGAAGGGAGGGGGGTGGGGGATGGGTTAGCCCGGTGATGGGTATTAAGGAGGGCAGGTATTGCATGGAGCACCGGGTGTTATACACAATGAATCATGGAACAGTACATCAAAAACTAATGGTGTACTGTATGGTGACTAACATAAAAAAAAAAACATAAAACACTAGTCATATTGGAATTCCAATACGACCTCATATTAACTAATTACATCTGCAGTTACCCTATTTCCAAATAAGTTCACATCCTGAAGAAACAAATATTTCAACATATCTTTTTAGATTTGACCAATATATGTTTATTTACATACTCAGAACTTATCAAATTGTATCCTTCAACATGTGTGGTTAATTGTATGTCAATTAAACCTCAATAATCTGTTCAAAGTTGCTGAAAAGAGAGTCCTATAAGCAATACACTACAGTAGGCCAAATTCTAGATCAGAATTTTTACAAAAAAAAAAAAAAAAACAGCATAATAAGAATAGGCTGTGTATCATATGAAGGAAATTGAAAGAAACATTCAAGACACCGGAGTCATCCCATTAGAAGTTCCCTCAGGAGAGAAGAGAATGCTGTCAGGAAGATGAAGCATCATGATTTTATCCACAGGGTGTCCATTACATGGGTGAAGTGTGGCAGGCTTACTGCTTAGAAGACATTCAGTTAAAAAGGGTCATAGGCAACACCAAGTTTTGAAAGTACAAAATAATAGCTATGTTTTCAAAGTTTAAAGGGTCCTTTAAATTTACAGAAATGTGTTTCAAATACCCACCCAGAGGAAGGAAATAGGAGCATTGGCATATTTAAGTATCTTTACAAATTAACATATTCAAATGTTAATTAAAATTCAAATAAATAGATTTAATAAGAAAATGTATATTTTAAAATAAGAGATTTAAGCACGGTGGCCATTGAAATAATTTTCATATAAATTTCTGAATACATTTTAGAAATTGGCAGAGTGAAATTTAAAATAGCTTTTATTTGATTCAAAAATTGTATTTCTTTTAGTAGGGTACATTCGAAGACTAAAATATATTGTTGAATATGACTTAATTAGACAGTACCTGCAGTGATTTAGTACAATTTTTTTCTTACACTGGACATAGAAAAATAAGAAAAATCAAATATAATTGTTTTCTGGTATACAAACCTATTCAAAACTGCATCTAGATTCATTTTCTAGAAATACTTGAAATTGGGGAAAGATTTCTTCTGAAAGTTGCTGAATTTTTAAAATCATTAGCATTTCTGCCCATTAATAATTACCAAACCCTTTTTTTCCCTTCAAGATCTCCTCTGTTCTAATTTTATGATGTTACTCCTAAAATCTTTGTGTATCTACTAACCTAGTTCTTGGTCTGGTAGTGAATTTATTTTCTAATTACAGGTGGCCTGGTTTAGGTCAGACAGTGATGGGTCTCCACCTATATTCTGAGTCAGGAATGAAGTCTTATCATCCTGGTGTGCTAGCATGGAGTACAGTGAGCTATCCAAAGATACACTTTTTTTCCTAAATGAATTGAAGCCAAGGGGATGAGTGTCTAGCTCTCATTTGGTTGGAGGTCTAGTGTGGAAGCATGCTGAGCTGATCACTGAATGAGTCTTTGTGGAACATCCTTCCATGTGCCATTTTCACTGGACAAAAATCCCTTGGGGGTTGCATGAGAATAAATGAAAAAAAGTATTTTACCTTTATTAGTCTTATGAGACTAAATTTTCGATTCAGCATTATTTTCTTTTCCTAGTTCTTCTAAACTTTAGTGATCATGAAAGTCAATTTGTTCCACTTCTCATTCATTTACCAATGGAAAACAATCCTTAGGGGCCCTTTTAAGATTACATTAAATGTAGTTATCTGGTTTCAAGTGAGTAAGACCCTAATTACTTTTGAAAGAAGGTGCCTGAATGATATACCTTCAACCTACATCCAATTTGTTTTACTCAGACAACCATCAAGGAAAACATTCAATGACAGAAATACAATGTGTAGTCTAATTTGGTATGGAATGAATATTTTCTGCAAGGCTAATTACAACCTCCTGGAAAAAAAGACTAATCTCTTGTCACTGACCCAGTAGGTCAATAACTATATTTACATTCCCCATTGGCACCTGCTATGTTTTCTGGTAATCAACTCACCAGTAGATAGGACATACTTACCATGCAAAATGTGGTTTTAAATGTACTATTACATTTTATTTTTTTATTAAAACATTTTTAATTTAAATTCAATTAATTAACATGTAATGTATTATTTGTTTCAGGGATACAGTCTGTGATTCATCAGTCTTATATAATACCCAGTGCTCATTACAACACATACCCTCCCCAGTGTCCATCACCCATGTACTATTACCTTTTATTTATATCTATTTTTCAAAGCAAGCACATAAGCTAAACTATTTATTTTCATTCATTAATTAAATTTAGGTACAGAGAACTCATGAATTCATCTAAACAAAACATAAATTACAACTAGCGCTAAGACTAAGCAAGTTTTATTGCAGCAAATACTGCTATAAAATCTGCAGTTTAGTGTGAAACTGTGATTAATGCCCATGTTTGCCAGGTAATACCTAGGGAAGTTGTTTGGTGGGGTTGTTTGTTTTTATTGACATTGGATTTCTAGTCCTTGTCTATGAGAAATTGAAAGATTTTTATATTTCTTTTATTTTTGCTTTTTCTGGTTTAGTCTCACAGACTGATTTGGTCTTACAGCCAGCAATCATGTGTGAATGTACGTCTGCATGATAGCAAAGGAGTGACTTTTCCTTCCTTTGAGTATTAACCTTAATGTGTCTTATTTTAGTTTTCGTTTTCCCTTGGGCAATGTTCTGAGTGCATACTTGACGTCTACAAATTCTCTTGCAAAACTACATGTGGCTCCTTTCAAATTGAGTCTTCCCCTCCCCACCCTCCCAAAGATAATTTCAAAAATTTGATCAGAAGTCATAAACTGGCAGCCTGTAAGCCAAATTCATTCAGCAGATGTATTTCTATTGCAATGACTGTTGTGAGTGGTATTGTTTTGTTTTTACCTCTGTAGTATTTTTTAATTGAATAACTTTTAAAAATCGGGAAATTTCATGTAACCTGGCTTTTGAAAATTGTGGGATTTGCCAACATGGAGTTCACTTTCTACAGGGAAGAAATCTTCTGGAGTCGAGTCCTTTTAGCCATGGCAAGTACACATCAGTTTACCATAGATTTCAACAATTATGATTTTTCTTTTTTTTTTTAAGATTTTATTTATTTTATTTGACAGAGATAGAGACAGCCAGTGAGAGAGGGAACACAAGCAGGGGGAGTGGGAGAGGAAGAAGCAGGCTCATAGCAGAGGAGCCTGATGTGGGGCTCGATCCCATAACGCCAGGATCATGCCCTGAGCCAAAGGCAGACGCTTAACCGCTGTGCCACCCAGGCGCCCCAACAATTATGATTTTTCTTATCTTGGCTCGTTTCATTCATGTATTACTTGCTTGGTCCAAGTAGCCATTTGAGAGTGTAATATGTGATTAATATGCATTCAAAGAGCATATATATTGGAGTACCATGCTTGTGCTTATGGCTACAGTTTGGCTTAGTTTCCACTAAATGACGTAGCTGCTTGACAGACAAAAGCAGTGCTCTGAGAAAGCGTCCTTTATATGGTCATAGTTTACTAAAATTCAAAGTGTTTTACCTATATAAAAATAGCTGTTTATTAAATAAAAAGGCAAATATGGATAAAACATATATACATTTCCATTACAAGACAAAATGACGTTAAAGCAAAATGTGAGGGGTGCCTCACCCCGCAGTTGGTTAAGTATCTGACTGGCTCTGGGCACAATCTCTGAGTCCTGGGATGAAGCCCCCACATCAGGCTGCATGCTCGGTGGGGAGTCTGCTTCTCCCCCTCTCCCATTGCCCCTCCTGCTCACTCTCTCTCTCTCTCTCAAATAGTCTTTTAAAAATAAAAGAAAGCAAGATGTGAAAATAAAAAGATATAAGTCTAGTTTTAACTTGCCCACTATGAGTGAAGTTTGTTTTTTCTTACTGGTTTATGAAGACAGATTTACTTTCAAGTACACCTTGGCTATATACAGCCCTGGGGCAAGTCTTGTCTCTCTCCCCTATGCAGTAGTTCTTCTGCTGTTAGCCAAGTGCCAGAACCCACCCACAGAGAGCACAGCAGTACCGGTTTTACCTCTGAATCTCAGAACTGAGACCAAGTCCTCACTGAATCTGTAGGGACTGAGCTGTGTCTCATTCTTCTCCTGTCGTCTGACTCAGAAGCTGCCCTTCAGGGTGGTAGCTGAGCCCACTAAGGTTGGCATGTCATACCAAGTCTGCCATCTTCTTGCTGTCTCTCTCTCCAGATTCTCTTTGTGCCTTATCCCAGTGCTCCGCTCTCTTTACCCTGAATGCTCACATGAAATCTAAACCCTTCCAACCCTACATCTTCCATTGTTACATTTCTAAGTAGCAAAGCATCAAAACACAGCTGTTTCTCGAGAAGTTTTTAATGATACTCTCTTGTATGCTTTAAACAGGATTAAACAGTGTTAAACAATTTTTTAAAATTCGGTGTAATTTTTTTTTAAAGCATTTCCTACTTCATCTTTCCCATAGTGCTAAGGGATGTAGGGACACAGCTGCAATCTTCATTTGCTCCAGCTCTACCTTTGTTGTTATTGTTGGGTTTCCCCAGATGCCTCCTCCTGTCTACAGTGGCTCTCCCTACTACTTTTCATAATGAGTTTGGTTTTAGTATTCTCTGTAGGTGTCACCGATGTCCTAAGTGGCCTTGAGAAGAACTCCATGAAAGGAGAGGATGTCTGAAGTGGAGGAGAAAGGGACGCCATTGAAGTTAATCACACGTGATGGCGATTCAACCTTCCTGTAATTAGTATTAGTTGCTAGAATGAAGCTGAGAGTAGAGAGGAAGACAAATAGTGATCCTTTCGTAAAATCACAATATAGGTAAAAATGCAACTTTATTTCTATCAGGACAAGGTGTACGTAGAAACATCACATAATCCCTGATACTTCGTGTAGCTGATGAAGTGAAATATGCCTGATTTCCAATCACCACTTCAGCA
Organism: Ursus americanus; assembly: GCF_024610735.1. NCBI lineage: Eukaryota > Metazoa > Chordata > Mammalia > Carnivora > Ursidae > Ursus > Ursus americanus. Next base: position 79,660,615 of record NC_142136.1, on the reverse strand, counting down.
CATGTTTTCAATATGTGTTTTCATCTAGAACTTTTATTTCTTGAAATCGAGATGTCAGGGAGTGGCCAAGCAGGATGATTAGCTCAGATCATTTAAGGAGTAGACCTTGGGCAACCTTGTTAACATTTTGAAGATAATTTTTTTTAAATATAGCTTTATAATGTGGATTGAAATAATAGAAGCACTTCATTTTAAAAATCGAACATATCTGTACTTTAATGATTTTTCTTCAGTATTGCAAATTAAATTTTTATTTGTAGAATTTAGTAAAAGCAGAGTGGGGCATAGTACTTAAGCCTACAGTCTTATTCAAATTAAAATACCCAGATCTTTTAATTGATTATATCACTTAGAAAGGGTGTGATCTAATTAGTAACGTTGCTGTGCTTGGTTTTCTGATTTGAGAGATGGAAATGATAATAGTCATATATTAATACTAACTTAATGAAAAAAGAGGCCTTGCAGATGGGAAATACTCCTATCCATTTGACTAATGCCCTGATTTAGTTAATTCTAGGTCCTTCTTGCAATTAACAGATATTTACCAGCACGTAGGTGTTCTGGTGCCTGCTATGGAACGTGTACTGGGTAGACCTCCCATCTCTCCTCATGTGACTGCCTGGTAGGTGGCAGGGTAGAGGAGCCCCTTATTACTGGGCTGCAAAGAGGAGTTCATGGGGAATTTGGCATTGACAAAGCAGTTACTAAGAATTTCTTATCTTCCAATCCCATGTCAGTTCCCACGGTTTATTGTCTCCGGTCAATATTATTTGCTGTGGATTAGGTACACGTGGCTTTTATTATTTTGCTAGTAATGTGGACATTTTTCTTCTTTACACATTGGCAAATGTACATCATGTTCTGTTTCCTGATGGCCTCAAATGTCTCCACTAATTCCTTAATGTAAAAGTCAGCAGTGGGAACAAGGCTGACCACAGTACTATGTCAGGAGGAATCCTAAAATTCCTAAGAAAGATGACATAAAGGTATTGTAGCTTATTCAAGAAGAGCATGGGGATTGGAATTGTATCCCAGTTTGAACACAGAAGCTTCCATTGGGTGACTAGCTGGGCTTCTTTAAACAAATCAATCAAACTTATCTATGACTGATTTTTCTTCTTAGAATAAAGCAAATCTGGACAGATTGAGAGTGATGTTAGATAGGCGAGGAAAGTTAATATATGAAAAGCACATAGCAAAACACCTGGCATACAGCACTCATCCAAGGAATGATAACAAACCTTATCATCATCAAAATCATCTTGGGAATAAAGATCAACATTACAATGACTTGCAATTTTATGCCTTTTAAGGCCTGGCTTTTCAGAGATCCTGTTACCCTGTTTCAAGTCTTTTATTTACAATATTAAAACAAGTGGTGTTTTGGGTTTTCTCTGTATGAACCAGCTTTAAAAAGTGGTAACGAGATTGATAGATCATAGGATGTGAAAGGGTGAGCCATCATTCTAAATGGTGTATCCACATTTCATCAAAAGAAATTGAGATGTAATGTTTTTCCTGCTTTAATCAATATAAATATCAAAGTCAATATTTGCATTCTTGAAATAGAAGCAGACAAAGGACCCTAACACTTCCCTGGTAAGGTGGCCATTAAGTTCCAGTTAGCCTGAAATAGGCCCAGATTATGTTTGTTTTCCTGGTATCCTTATTATCGGTGTCCCTTTTACTCTTAAAAGTTCAGTTTGGAAAATAGTATATAACTTACATGGTTGCAACATAAAATGGTAGACTTGTTAGGCTGTGGCAAATTTATGTAGCAAACTGAGAAAGGCACCTGACTGTCCAAATGTGATTTTTGAAATTCTGCTACCTACCTGTCTGACAAGAGGACCTCCATAGTTCTCCTGGATCTAGTTGAAAAACTTTGTTATTCTGAGAACCTCCAACATAGGAGGAAGAACTGTAAACCTAAAAGGTGATGTCGTGATTGAGATCTAGTGGTTTTAGTGATTGACTAGGATTTAATGCTTTGATGGAGATCAGATTCCCATATGAAATAGTTTTTTTTGTAAACCACAGTAAAGTGCTCCATGCATATCCCACTTATATGAACTTGACTCAAAAAGAAATCAAGTTTATTTTATGAACTAATAATTGCTAAAATACTTCCCATTCTGATAGCCCTACTGCTGCATTTAATTGCCAAAGTACATGTTCTTGGGAACGCATGGACAGATTTTGATTTTTTTTTAAATAAAAGATAATTATCCCAAAGTCACACAGAAAAGCATCTCTTTTATTTTAGATAGAGTCACAGTTTTAAAAAAATGAGTAGTTACATTCACATTCAATGTGTATTAACTTTTTAGAGACTCTTAATATGTTTGTATTTTCTTTCTCTTCCTTCCAGGCAAACTCTTACCTTCACTACCTATCCACCTGTTCTCTAGCTAGTATTTTTATTTATTACTTACAGCTCACTTACTTGATCCCAAAGAAAGATCAGATTTAATTGGGAAATTGAGCAGAAGAAATGCACTGGCTTAGAAGCAAGCAATGGATACTAGCCAACTTTAGGGATTTAGGCGGCCTTTCGCTTACAAAAGTTGTGGCCAAGAGGCAGGTAAACTACTCCGTAGTCATCGTCTAAGGAAGTACTGCCTAATAGGGTTCTTCTGTACTTGCAATTAACCATCTTGCTGTGGATCGAAGGTAGAGTCACTTTATGTCAAAGCTACACTCTGCTATGGAATGTTAAAGTGAAGTTCCATCACACTTACAGTATTAAATCCTGCACAGGATATGTCTGGGAGTTGTAGGTGCCAATCACCCACCCACTCTACCCCACACTCCCACCCACAGGGCTGCTCTCCTGCTTTTCCCACCTGGGTTGAAAGACCTACCAAATCATACTCATGGATAAACAATACCATATACAATTACTCCTCAAAACTTTCTATTTTTCTGAAATATTTGATTTTATTCCTTCTGTTGTTTAAAATCTTATTTCTGTATGTAATAATAAAAATAGAAGTAAAAGACAAGATTTTCCTTCATCTCCATTTATATGTCACTAACACTGGAAATTTGGTTCATTCAAAGCAATTCATTGTATAAAAAGGTATTTATTTGAAGTCTCTTATTTAGAGTCTTCCATATTGCTCCATGTGGGATAAATGTTCGAATTTTCCATTTTACTTTCCACGTTATTATAGGGACATCATTTAAGTAAATTGTCGGGACAAATGAACTTTTGGGTAGAATTACACATTTTAAGTAAGTGAATACAATTTACAATTGGTACGGGTGGACTGTTTAGATAACTACATTGGAATTTTAAAATCTGATTATCTTATTCATGTACAAACCCAACTCCTCTCTTTTATGTTGAGAATTCTTGGTATGCTTTGACTTGCTCTGGAGATTCACATGAAGTCCTTGGACTTTAAATAATTACTTCACTTATACTAACTCACGTATACTAACTGCAAGTCTATGTTGTAGTCTCTCCTGAAAGAGTTCTCTAAACCTTACAAAACGTTCTTTCTCTGATTTAACTACACAGAATTGCCTTACCGAGAAATGTGAGTATAGTTTTCTTTTTTAAAAAGGGAAAATCTTTTCTCACAAAAGAACAAAGCCATGAATCTATAGAATATCCCTTCAAAATATTACTGTTATCCAACAGTATACTTGTATACTTTTTGGACTAAATGTATATATCAATATAAAAAGAGCATATAGGTTTATGTGTAGATACTCCCATTTAAGTCACTCAAAAAATACAGTTTCATGTCATGAAGAACAAAGGCGTTTTCAACATATATGATTAATTACAAGGCTTTGAGTCCACAGATAGAAATATCACCAGAAAACTGTAAAATCTCAGTAAAGATACAAAACCACAAATGCTTTTACACCATCTACTTCATGAGAAGTAGCTTCTAGTTTCAGCTAGAATAAACATAAGAAAAATATTTTGACAAATACAATTCTAATTCTGGTCAAAGGGATGTAAACTACATCTCCTACATCTTAATTATAGTTGGATCCTTTAGGGTAACTACTAGATGACTTGGAGGCTGTCAGTTTCTACTGGAAATGAGAACAAAGTATCTTTGTTTGTGTCAAAGATGTGGTTTTATCATTTAGAACCAGAAATAGCTTTAGAAACAATTAGGCCTGTTTTCCAATGCCTGTGCATTTGAATATTAACCATGCAAAAAGCAAAAAGTTGACTATCTCAAACTCCAAAATTTAAATAGGAGATATTTTTTTCCAATAGGATAATTCCTTCATCTGCATGATACATTTTATATAAAACATACCACTAGTTAACTTATCAAGGCAAAGCTCAACTCAAATGCTATGGTGTTGGATTGGAGAAAGCTTTTTTAAAATGACAAAAAGCTCAAAAATATATAAATAGCTGTGTTTAATTACATTAAAGTAAAACTGCATATAAACTTCTACAAACAAAAGATAAAACTGGAAAAAATTATAATTCCTTTAACAGTTAAGGAATTCATATTCTTAACATGTCCAGCATCCATGTGAATCAGTTGGGAAAAGACCAATGTCCAATGAAGGATTGGGAAGATGACATGCATGTGGGGAAAAATCTCATCCTCACTTATACAAATTGAAACTCAGCTATGTAACATACCTATCCTATTCCTATAGTTAAAAAAAAAAATTACTGACACAATGTGTCAATGGGGTGTCAGGAAAGCATGCATTCTCATGCGTTGCTGGTGGAAATAGAGATTAATACAATACAACAGGCAGTTTGGCAATATTTCTCAAAATTGAAATGTATAATTCATTTTGCTTAATAATTCCCCTTCTAGGAATTTATCCAGTGACATACATGCTATCTAAATGACATCTGTGCAAGATACATTTGGAAATAACTTAAATGTCCAACTGGTCAAATAAATTATAACACATTTCTATAGCCATTAAAATAAGGAAGATCTTGTGCTGATACGGAACGAAGAGTGTGTGCGTGCAAGCACACTTGTCCATGGAGCTAAGTGATAAAAGTTGAAACTAATTTGTAGGACAGAATCATTGTGTTAAAAATAAAGGGCAGGGATCAAGGAAATTCAAATCAAAACCACACTGAGATACCACCTTACGCCAGTTAGAATGGCAAAAATAGACAAGGCAAGAAACAACAATTGTTGGAGAGGATGTGGAGAAAGGGGATCCCTCCTACATTGTTGGTGGGAATGCAAGTTGGTACAGCCACTCTGGAAAACAGTGTGGAGGTCCCTTAAAAAGTTAAAAATTGAGCTACCCTATGATCCAGCCATTGCACTACTGGGTATTTACCCCAAAGATACAGACGTAGTGAAGAGAAGGGCCATATGCACCCCAATGTTCATAGCAGCAATGTCCACAATAGCTAAATTGTGGAAGGAGCCGAGATGCCCTTCAACAGATGACTGGATTAAGAAGTTGTGGTCCATATATACAATGGAATATTACTCAGCTATCAGAAAGAACGAGTTCTCAACATTTGCTACAACATGGACGGCACTGGAGGAGGTAATGCTAAGTGAAATAAGTCAAGCAGAGAAAGACAAGTATCATATGATTTCTCTCATCTATGGAACATAAGAACTAGGATGATCGGTAGGGGAAGAAAGGGATAAAGAAAGGGGGGGTAATCAGAAGGGGGAATGAAACATGAGAGACTATGGACTATGAGAAACAAACTGAGGACTTCAGAGGGGAGGGGGGTGGGGGAATGGGATAGGCCCGTGATGGGTAGTAAGGAGGGCACGTATTGCATGGTGCACTGGGTGTTATACACAACTAATGAATCATCGAGCCTTACATCGGAAACCGGGGATGTACTGTATGGTGACTAACATAATATAATAAAAAATCATTTAAAAAAAAAAAAAGGGCAGGGAAGCAAAAAGAAATCATGCTTCAATATCTTCGCTTGGGAGATATAATTGTTTGGCTGGGATACTTCTGGCAGCAAGAGACAGAAGGGAGATAGACTTTAAATTCTTGTGCTGTGTATCTTGAAATTTGTGCTGTGTGCGTATGTGTGTGGGTGCGTGTGTGTGTTAACTTTGATAGTATTTTGATTTTTAAAAATATTTACTCCATGTTGTCTTTAGGAATTTGAATTATTCTTACTCTTCTAAATTTATTTTGTTGTGCACTAAAGAAAATCTGATGCATGCCCAACTAACAAATCTTATAAATCAAAGGGTGTCAAAATGTTCTTTATAGGCTCATAAAGCAGGGTTTTTTTCCCCTAAGACAATAACATGATGCCTAAAAAACTTAGTGAAACACAAGACATAGGGTATATGACCCTGCTCTTCAACTTATTACATATATACCTATGGGAGGTCACTTAAGTTCCATTTCCTCATTGTTAAATAGCCAAAACTTGCTCTAACATACAATACTGTAAAAGTCCAAAGACATAACATATGTAAAATTGTTTTGTAATCAAACAAGGAATACAAGTGTAAATTATAGGAAAAGTAAATTTTTTCAGAAGGAAACCAAAATAAAGCATGTATTTAGGATACATCATCAGCAAAATCGGTACATTTTCCTATTTCCTTACTTTTGCCTCTAGGCACAGATATCCTCATCCCAGCCTGTATCAGATGAAAGTTTAACTGTACCTGCTTCTCTTTCTGTATCTATCAAGAACTGTTAATAATTTAATTGTGCCTTTGTGTTTCCTTCAAATCTCTCCAGACTGCCTCCTTTTGTATTAAAAAAAGCATAGTATTAAGGAGGCCACGTATTGCATGGAGCACTGGACGTTACACGCAAACAATGAACCATGGAACACTACATCAAAAACTAATGATGTATTGTATGGTGACTAACATATAATAAAAAAATTAAAAAAAAAGAAATTAGGTGAGAGTAAGGAGATAAGGTATGTGTTTAACTAGAAACATCAGAGGTCTTTGCAAACATGCAAAAGTCTCCTGTTGAATTTCAGTTTTTAGCATTTAACTTCTTAATGTGTATTCTTAGAGAAGAAAACTAATGAGTGAGGAGGAGGAAGAAAAGGAACAGGAGGAAATGTGTGTTTATTAGCTCCCCTGAATCCCAGATTAGGGGTATTAATGTACAAGGGGTATCAATGTATAAAATTTAAAAATAAATAAAGAATAGTAGGTTAATTTCTATACCCAAGTGAAATACATATCTACATGTTAATGATTGCGAGCTTGAATCCCTTAATAAGACATTTTATGGCTCTTTTCTGTAACTATGTCAGATTTCCAGGGGAGCTGTTTCAGGACAGTTTGGCCTTAAAGAATAAAGAAGATGTGTGACTACCTTAGTGGGCTGAAGAGGAACTCGACTCTTATGTAAAAGTAGTTAAGTCTGGAAATTGAAGCAACTGTAGGCATTTCATTTTTCTTAGATACAGAATGTTCTAGATGAATGTCAAATTTCTGAACGAAAATGACCTCGCCTGATGAAAGATTGAAACAATATCACCATTTAAGTGCAACATGATTTTTAATGTCTTTCATGAAAATCTCATTTTACTGGAAATGGCACTAGAGCTGTGAGAAAGTTACATACAGTATTTAAAATAAAATATCTAAGTGATCTTGCAATGTATTAGGACAAGTTTTAACATAAATTACACTATTAAAAAAACCTTTAGAATGTATTATCAGGCCTTCACTACCCCACTACAACTTCTGCTATTTTCAAGCAATTTCTCAGAATAATAAAACTTTTTGAGAAGAAGCAAGTTCATCATTGAAATAACTACAATAGAACTTTCTTTGGGTAGACAGAACAAATAATAGACCCGAGAACCAATTAAATATGATTGTTCAGGCACATTAATATTGGGGAATACTTACAAGTTTTCAATTTTCCCTTTCCGTGATTGGTAGCATTTATCTATTGAGTGGAGTTTTGGTTTGGGCAGAATGATTCCTGGGGAGGAGACCGATAATAGTCAAACGCAGGAGGACTTATAGGGCATTGGGATCCATCCAAACCGGCTTCCAAGAATGGAAAAGCAGGAACACTGAGATAAATACTCCCCCCCCCCTCAGGTACTGTTATGACGTAAGTTGGGTCCTAATTACGGCCACTGATTTCATTCAGTCTTACAGTGGAAACCTAACTACTTTTACAGTACCACATCAGAAAGTTTAGAGAGCAGATGTATTTAATGCAACTTCATTTTAGCAATGGGGCGATAAAATTATTGTTTCCCTTGAAGGGAACTGGAAATTAGGAGAAGGGAGATTTAGTTATTATTTTTTTCATTGATAACATATGACGCTATATCAGAAATAGAGCCCGAACTGGAGGAAATCACTTGGTTGCTGTAATAGTAGCTGATCAGTGCACTTTTGATTATCAGTTTCTGAATCACAGATAGCTTGCTTACTTTGTTACTGTTGTCTTACTTGGTGTCTCCAGTCAGTGTCTAATCAATCTCTGACAATCCATTTTCTAGGTGATCCCTAGAACCACCAGCCATCTCAGCTTTATGAGTATTTCCCTTGTAAACATGGTTTGAAAGGAAAGAGTTGGCTTGGTGTTCAACAGAAACAAAATTGTTATGTTTATTTTTGTCATAGAGCAAGTTCTTGCTATTCATGAAAGGTATGTCTTGAATTCATAAATACCGTTATTTTAGAGAGAGATGCTGAGTCAGTGGAATACTAGCATGACTGACCAACATAATGAGTCCCTCCCACAGACCAGCCTTGCGGTTCGCATATCCGTAGGGTACTTACATACATTACCTCAAGAAACCCCTATAACAATCCTATATTGTAAATATTATTATCAATGTATTTTGTATCATAGACCTCGGTGTTGACTGTGAGAAGTACAAAAAGCATTTTAAATCCTAAAATCAAAATATATATAATAGATTCAGTAATCCTTTTTTATTAACTCTAAAAACGTTGTTCATCTTCTGAGTCATGAACTGTTTGAGAATCTGATGAACTAACATCATCAGATGATCAAGCATCCAGTGCCCATTACCTATAAATTATAAAGATCGATAAATATTCCCAAAGCTTTAAGATTGATATTTACATACATTTCATGGTTTCTAAGGTGACCCTAAGTCTTTGTTCTTCCACTAAATATTGGTGACATAAATGGCAGCAAATCACCCATAGTTTGTATCTGGATTTTTGAAATTATCACTCCCTATCTGTTTCTGCCCCATTTTTTTCTAAATGCACTATCCTCCTACAGACAGCCATGCAGAGCACTCAGTGTCTGCCTATTTGAAGATGTAACACACTTTTCTCTGGTGTACATGCTGGCAAATGGAATCTTGCATCACAAAGTATGTGCATATTTAATTTCCCTAATTAATTTTCCTTCCAAACAGGTTGTATACCAGTTTGCATTTTCATCCCCAGTTTAGGAATGTCCATTTCTTTATACTCTCACTTACACTTAAAATTATCCAACAATAAATAATATTTAGTTGATTTTTTTAAAAAATCCCATTGCTGTTTTATGGTACAATCCTGATTATTAATGGGACTGCACATGTTTTCATAAGGATTTTTTCATAATTTTGTGTCCCATTGTATAGGTTTTTCTGTGAATTTGCTATTTGTATCTTTATCCATTTAACCTTATTTACTGTTTTGTCATTTCCTTATTAATTTGCTTGTCTTTGATTTCCTTTATGGTATCTTTTGTCATGCAGAAGACTGTAAAGAATGTTGAAAAGGCAGTTAACTTGTAGTATGAGCATACAAGTTAAGCATAATTCTTGATAGAAATACAACATGAGAAATCCAAGAGCCTGTCAAAACATTTCTTTATCTTCAATATTGGTGATAGTCTAAGGTTTCAGAAGATAACTTCTAAAAGAATACATGCATATATTCCTCCTTCTAAGTTCTAATCTTTACAACTATCTTAGGTATAACATCAATCCTATGTGAATGAGAATAAAAAATAAAGAAATGTGGCTTGAAGAATGTTGAGTAATCTCTCATTTTAAAAATCTTACCTTCTGTCTTTCATCAAGTCTCTGATTCTAACATGTTTTACTAAATTGTCATTATTACATTATTTTCAATTTAAATAATCCTGACTGTGGTTGAATGGATTTTGATTGAAACACCAATTTCAAGGATCAGTGTTAAGGGGGATTTAAGTCTGGGGATGAGTATAATAGGAGGACAGAACGTACATGAGAGCCTGTGGTCACAGTTGGTAACCATAAGAAAGTCCAAGGCAATGCAGAGTGACTTTGGTGTGTCTTTGATGGTGTCTAAGGCATAAGCAAGGATATTGTCAACAGTGGGAAGTTTGGATTAGAGGGCGGCGATGAACTTCATGTAAATTGACAAGTGGGCCGGATGAGAAGTGATGAGAGCTTGAACTCATATCGAAAGAGTAGATCGAGGGAGGAGACAATAGTTTTAGTACACACTTAATAGAGGAATCCTCCTTCTACTTCCCCAGTGAGCCTGGCAGGGAAATGGGTCTTGGATAAGATAAAAAGTCCGAACAGGTCAGGTGGAGGAAGTTTCCTCCAGGGTTCTTTGTAACTGGGATAGGGTAACTTTTAGAGATATGTTCCTGGCTCAGCAGTAGACTCCTTTCTTAGTCTCACTTTGTGTGTTGGGGTGTGTGTGTAGGGGAGGCAGCATGATTTGAAAGTGTCTGATTGAAGAAGGGGAAGAAACAAGGCTCTAGAATCCAGAAGTACTAACTCGGGTGTTGAGAAATAGCGGCCAGTGATCAAGAAGTTAGGCAGATGTTTCCCTATCTTCTTATTTGTTTAGACTGAGGGTCACGCTCACTGCTCATTGACTAAATCCTTCTCACGGAAATTTTTTGTTTGGTCTGCACAAGACTTAACTATTTTAAGTCAACATATAAGAAATTGTACATGAGGATTCCTGGCTTCTGTGTAAGAACTGGAAGCTCTGGAAACCTGGTCCTTGTTCCCATGTGGCGGCAGGCAGTGGAGCTGAAGAGTCGTTTCTTGATGGAATTTTAGTGCTCACTTCTTCATTCTCACCACATAGCTTGCTTCTTACGCATGGCCTGTTCCACTGAGATTTGTGGTGTTCTTTCTCTCCTCTCCTCTCCTCTTTCTCTTCTCTCCCTTTCCACTCTCTCCTGTCCTCTCTTTCCCCTCCCCTCCCCTTCTCATCTCTTCTCATCTGCCTGATTTCAGTAAGCAGTTTGGAGACTTCAGGATAAGATAAGGCTCAGCGTTAATCTTTGGGACATAGAGGAGTGTGTGTGTGTGTGTGTGTGTGTGTGTGTGTATGTAAATATATATGCATGTACATCTGATTCAACCGTTACCAATAAATAAAAGAGAAAGGTCTGTAACTTACCCTTATACTCAAAGAGAAGCCTTTCATGCCTTAGATGCTTCTGTGAAATTAGCAGTGTCAAACCCATCGCCTCACGGCTAATATTATTTGGAGGTACGCGAAGGACCAGAGATAACCACAAAATGACCCACTAGGAGCCTGCACCACAACTGCCACCAGAGGGTCCTTCTAGACTGATAATGCAGACCTAGTGTTACATCCTAAAGACAAGAGGGATTTGTGTCAGGGAAGGTCTAACCTCGCTAGTAAGGAGGAGATTGTGCTAATGGTGGCTGGAGATTCTAAGGCAGAAGTTAGAAGTAAGCACTCTCAAAGGCAGGGGACTTGAGGATAGGAATTTTCAGGATTTACTGAAAGACTCTCTGGAAGGTGTTAACTCTTCACGTGTGTTACCCTTGAACTTTGGCAAAAGTTCTGTACTGTGTACAGTTCTGTGTGTTTTAATTTAATAAATTAGTTTTGGTATTTTTATGTGCTTATTGTACAGGCATGGCAGCATTGTTGGCACACATATTTTAGTTAAGCCCCCTCAAGGATGTTTTCGTCCTTGTTTGTATTCCATGGTGTGCTATGGATGTGCTATAATTTAAGTAACCCATGTTTTTTCGCCTTTTCTTAAACAGTGTGGGAATGGAGAACAAAAACATCTTTTGTTGGTACTATGCCATTCCCGGAAAATGGACATTTTTGTAAGACAGCCTACTGTAAAAGGACATGCTTCTTATAGTGTGTGTGACAGTGATCCAGTGGCTCACGCTATTCGAGCCCCTTCCTGGTTACTCTCAGAGCTACCTTATCTATGGCACAGAGATTGGAAAATGCTGCATCTGTGTATAATTTTCTTTTCCTAACATGACCCTTTCAAAAATTGTTATATCCTTGATAGTCTGCAAGGTTGTGTTGTGAGAGACAAAATACCCAGCTAGGAAAAGACACGTGTTCCACTCTGATAGCCATATCTGTTTTTGTGTTACGTTGACTTACCTTCCTGGTGGAGAGTCCATGCTCATCTGATTCTCTGAGTACATTCTGTTATCCGTATTGATAGAACTACATAACTGGACCAACGTGGAAGCAAAGGAGAAAAGTGTTCTGGAACCACCCTGAGGTTCCAGGCTGTGAAGATGTGCACATTCGATGTGCCACTCCAGCTTTTCTCCTGAGTGGAGCAGATTTCAGGATTCACCCAGTTGTTTAGGCCACGAGCCAGGCAAGATCATGGCATCGCACAAGGGGACCACTGATCTTAGTTACACATTGGACATGTTCCTACACTTTCTCCACATAGAATATTTTGGGACTGCTCTGGGCAAAGTTTAAGACATGAGAGTTGTTATTATAATTGTTCTTATTGTTGTTATTTATTTATTTATTTATTTATTTATTTATTTATTTATTTATTTTATTCCTCTGCCCATTTCTGTGTTTATTTATGTCCTGGTATCACCTTTTTCATTCTCCCCTGACTTCTATGTTTCATGTTTCCTGTTGGCTACTAAAATTTACCAGGCCTCTCTTCTCTGAAAAATATCCCAGTGCTCCAAATTCATTTCTGCTTTCCACCAAAAATTACCTCTTTTTTTTTTTTTTTTTGGTCAATCACAGCAAAGAGGGAGACTTTCTGGAAGTTGGAATGGCTACCGTAGCTTGCTTAAGCTTCCTGGAAATACTTGAGCTTAACCACATAAGCGAATGTCATTTTGGGTGAAATCTCAGGCAGAATGACAGAGCAAGGGGTGTTAGCCACTGGGGCGAGATATTTGCCAGCCTCGGGGAAGCCTTCCCACACTCTTTACTGGACCCCAGCTGAAGATCTGTTTCTGGCTCGGCCGACTCCTACTTCCATCAGTGTCTTGACCTAGCAGTGAAGAGAGAAAACCAATACTGCTGTTACACGTTACAAACTGAGCGAACTAATATGTTTTCAAGGGCACATTTTCCAATTTCCAAATTATGCTGGCACTTCATTTATCACTCTTAGTTCTCACTGAGTTCTTAGCATTCTGCTTTCAATTGGTGTCTTTTTTTTTTTTTAAGATTTTATTTATTTATTTGACAGAGATAGAGACAGCCAGCAAGAGAGGGAACACAGCAGGGGAGTGGGAGAGGAAGAAGCAGGCTCATAGTGGAGGAGCCTGATGTGGGACTCGATCCCAGAACGCCGGGATCATGCCCTGAGCCGAAGGCAGACGCCCAACCGCTGTGCCACCCAGGCGCCCCCTCAATTGGTGTCTTGACAAGAGAGTAGGAATTAAAGCACAACACTGTAAACATTGTCTCTGACAGCAACTCAGGGAAACATTCGGTAGCAGGAGGGTAAAAAATCTGTATCTTCTGATTATTTGCACATTTAGACTATACACGTTATTCAAGTTTTCACTTTGGATAAGTAATTGAGAATTATTTACATTTGATCCTTTTAATATTAAATATAATCTTTTGTGGCCTAAATGTCTCAAGATGTGTATGAAGTGTTAAAGCAATGATATAATAAGTTGAAATGATTTGTATATTCAAAAAAGCTAGAATTACTAGTGAAAAATACAGTGTAATTAGAAAAATGTGTTATCAATGTGTGAGGCCAAATTTTATCAACAGACCTAGAAAATAGTTCTAATAACAATGTAAATGAATTGTAGTGAAAACATTGACCTTGTCTGAAAAATGGGGAGCATGTGTGAAGCATATGTGTATGAGAAATGTGTAAGAAATATTAAGGAAGTTATTTTGACTACAAAACTTGAAAATATCTAACATTATGGATTCCTATATTTTTGTAGCATTTTCAGAGGAATAGATATAGTATTCATGTAAAATTGGTTCTTTCCTTAATCTTAAAAGCCTGCCAGTTAGTAAATACTACTTTTCCTATTAAGTTTGAATGAATTTTGTTACCCCTATCTTTCTGACTCCTTCAGAAATGTCACTCCCTACAGTGAATCATTACCGAACCCCTTGCACATGTTTTCCAAAACCACTTTCAAAACTACCATCTCCTTTTTATACATTTACACAAGAGATACATAGTAGGGTATGTTTTGTCATTTTACAGATAAGGACATTGATGCCCAAAGAGGTTATGTGTCTTGCCTGAAACCCGGAAATTGGTATCTGAACCTCATTTTCTCTTTTCTAATTGACTAAAATGTCTGTGTTCTATTGCTTTCTAGAATAACAGTCTCATCATATACATATAGTGTTACAGTGATGAGATCATAAGTTTACATATATCTGTGTATGTATATAAATGTGTATGTGTGTGTATCTACATATACATCCTTCGTCGTGATGCTGAGACATACCACTGAAGGAGAGCGGTATCACATTTCAGTTTCGGAAGATCATAAATCCATAATATGATTCAAATGATGGTGTTTTTATGAGTAGGCACTAGTTAAAATAGTTTAGATTTGTATGCAATCACATCTCTCTCCTTTTGCATTTTTCATGCATGCCTCTTAGATCTATATTTCCCTCAGACAATTCACTTTTCAGATAACATGTCTGTTTCCACAATACACACTTTACATTTTCTTAGCCTCCGTTTACCTCTCTTTTCATGTTATCATTTCTTCAAATCAGTAAGATCAAATATCTAAGCCTTTGTTTTCATGTATCTTTCAGCACAAAAATGTAAATGTGTTCACAGGTATGGAATACTATGGGACTTTTCAGATAGTGTTTAGTCACATTTGGATGATTGAAGATAAATGTTTTAATAAAACAATCTGGGAACTTGAGATGATGTGTAGAGAATCTGTGCTTAAGAGATAAATACAGGGGCACCTGGGTGGCTCAGTCGTTGAGCGCCTGCCTTCGGCTCAGGGCATGATCCTGGGGTCCTGGGATCAAGCCCCACATCAGGCTCCTCCGCTGGGAGCCTGCTTCTTCCTCTCCTACTCCCCCTGCTTGTGTTCCCTCTCTCGCTGGCTGTCTCTCTCTCTGTCAAATAAATAAAAATAAAAAACCTTTAAAAAATAAATACAATATTGTTACAAATAATACAAGGAGATCTATAAATAAATGGCTCCTCAGACTAACAGAATATTTTAAAAGTAACATCTGTAAAGTCTATTACAAAACAATAGTCATAACAGAATAAGTTGAGAAGTAAGTTTATTTTATGTTTTTTTTTCTTTCTTTTCCATCACTACCACAGGGTAAGACAGTATCATTTCTTATCTGAACTGGTCTAATTCCATTATTCCCTCTAAAACATTCATTATACTTGAGCCAGGATGATCTTTCCAAACTGAAATGTGATTATATCACTCTCCTTCAGTGATCTATCTCAACATCAAGATGAAGACCAAACTCCATTTTAAGTCTGATTTAATATGACTTTAAACCTCAGTTGTAACATATTCCTACTGTCCATGTAGACATGTCTTCTCCTGACTGGCACACTCTCTCTATTCTAGGACCTCATGCCTAATTAGGTCCTATTTGAATATCGTTTGTTAACAACTTTCCTGAATGGGTGTAAGGTGTGCCAGTGGTATCCTGAATAAATCCCTATACTGATAGTTTATCTCACAAATTAAAATTACTTAGGTATTTTTGTTCCCACTTGGCTCTAGGCTCCTTGTTATTACACAGTGAAATTTGTTCATCAGTATATCTTATGATCTAAGAAATATAGGTTTAATAAACATGCCATTGATTAATGTTTATAGCTACATTTTATCTCACAATATTATGAACTGTGAATATCTTGGCAAATACAGTTGTTATTCAGCATTGTAAATATTGCATGTAGTGAGTGAACATGGTCACTTCTGTCTAGTTAAATTTGTATGTATTTATACATATTAAGTTGTAGACGCATACGGACTCTTGACTTTAAATCTATGCTATAGACTTTACATTTTTAGAGTTATTTTAGTTTTGATTATGACATAGAAGATACTAAAAACCAAAGGAAATATTACACGAATTAATGAAACGATACAGTGTAATAATATGAGGCAACATATTTTAAAATAGGCATTTATGACTTAATAATAGCATTCCCGATCGGCTTTCTGTCAGAGTTAAAGTGGAACTGGTATAATAATAGGCCTACTTTATAGAAAAGCATTGATAAAGAATTTTCGTGGTTGATGATAAACTTGAGCTGGCTTCCTACAAAACAAATTATTCAGCTATACAGTGACTTTCCCAAAGAGCACATTTGCATGATCTTCAAGTTCACTGCTGGAGAGACTCTAAATAATAATCAGGCCATAAAGCCAGAGAAAGGCATTTTAGATTGCCATATAATTTGCACTGAGAACTTTTGAGAATTCCAATGGAGGCTGAACATCAGTAATCCTTCTTGGATAATAATGGAAATAATTAGGAAGGCTTCAAACAGCCTGTCTCTGTAAAAGTTTAGTGTCCTAAATGTGAGAGAGCAAGAACATTGAAAGTTGTTTAAAGGCTTTTTGAACAGATCTAATCAGGCAAGTTTTACCCTCTGACACTAATTGGGTCTTGGCTGATGAAAATTGAAGCTACTGTTGCAAGGAACATTCAGATTCTTGCATACTTTTTACCTGCTTGAACAAACCATAGAGGAAAGTAGTGATATACCTGCCTTAAATCACTTGGCCTTTCAAATTTGATATGCATTTAGAAGCAAACTGGAAATCTTTTCAAAGTGAGCAAAAAGAAAATATTTCAAATGTCCCTACATATTACTTTTATAACTCTTTCATAAGCCACTTACATAGTCAAGGCAGAATCTTAATTACACTAGAAAAATTAAGATAATTAAATAGAAGTGAACCTAAAATCTGTTTCTGAGATCTACTTTTATATCTTCCATTGAATTATTGTGTATCTTTGGGATACTTTCAACTAAACATGTTTACAGAATTTCCATGTTATTCTACTCCAAGATAGTATTTGTCATCATTCAGAAGAACAAAGTCAACTTGAGTTAATGTAGGGAAGTCACCTATTCCAATGTTTGCTTCTTTTTTTTCATACTATTGACAACTTTAGAAGTGTGCTTATGGTTTGTGAAAAAGACAGAAATAATATCAATATTAACTCATACTTGACATAACTCATACCCAATCCAGAAATCTTACAGAGAGCATGAAATAACCTGGAAAGGGACCATTTCTGAGCATTGTGGTTGTTCTGGAACTTAAATAGTATTTTGAAAAGTGTTGCTAACATTAATTAATGCTTCATTTTACACATTTAGGAGTTCAGATCTATGAGAAGGACAAATTTTAAAGTCTTAAGAGAGCTACCCATTTCAACTAATCTATGCTAGATATTTGACTACTATACTTCAAGCTGTCTAATAAATTTGGATGATATGTTGTATGTTCAAATTTATTACGAACATTAAAAAGTTGTGGACACCACTCACACAAACTAACTCAAAATGTATCAAAGACTTAAATGTAAGATCTGAAACCATAAAACTGCTAGAAGAAAACAGGAAAAAAGCTCCTGGACATGGATCTTGGCAATGATTTTTTTTGGATATGGTAGCAAAAGCATAAGCAACAAAATAAAAAATAAGGAAGTGGGAATACATCAAATTAAAAAGCTTCCACACTGGGGTGCCTGGGTGGCTCAGTTGGTTAAGCAACCAGCTCTTAGTTTCGGCTTGGGTCATGATCTCAGGGTCTTGGGATCTGCTCCATGCTCAGTGGGGAGTCTGCTTGAGGACTCTCTCTCTCCCTCCACCCCCTCCCACACTCGGGGTCATGCTCTCTCTTTCTCTAAAATAAATATTTAAAAATAAATAAATAGAAATGAAAAGTTTCCATACAGCAAAAGAAATGATCAACCAAATGAAAAGGCGGTCTGCAGAATGGGGGGAAATATTTACAAATTATATCCAAAGTATATAAAGAACTCATACAATTCAATAATAACAAAAATCCTCCAATTAAAAAAGGGCCAAAGACCTACATAGACTTTTTTTCCAAAGAAGACATTCAGATGGCCATAGACACATGCAAAGGTGCTCAACATCACTCCTCATGAGGGAAAAGCAAATCAAACCCACAGTGAACTATCTTCTCCTCATACTTGTTAGAATGGCCATCATCAGAAAGACGAGTAACAAAGGCTGGTGAAGATGTGGAAAGAAGGCAACCTCTGTGCACTGTTAGTGGGAATGTAAACTGGTGCAGGCACTGGAACACAGTATGGATGTCCTCAGAAAATCAAAACTAGAACTACCATGTGATCCAGAAATCCCAGTCGTCGGTATACATCTGAAGGAAATGACATCACTGTAGAAGCGATATCTGCCTCATGTTCATTGCAGCATTGTTTGTAACAGCCAAGACATGGAAATAATGGAATGTCCATCAGAGGTGAATGGATGAGCAAAATCTGGAAAATGTACACACACACACACACACACACACACACA
Organism: Ursus americanus; assembly: GCF_024610735.1. NCBI lineage: Eukaryota > Metazoa > Chordata > Mammalia > Carnivora > Ursidae > Ursus > Ursus americanus. Next base: position 79,641,904 of record NC_142136.1, on the reverse strand, counting down.
CACACACACGGAATATTCAGCCATAAAGAAGAAAATCCTGCCATTTGTGGCAACATAGGTGAATATTGAGAGCATTATGCCAAGTGAAATAAGTCAGAGAAAGACAAATACTATATGATGTCATTTACTCGTGGAATCTAAAACAACAGCAAAAAAAAAACAACAACAAAAACAAAAGCAAAACAGAGAAAGATCAGATTTGCTGTTACCAGAGGTGGGGATGGGGGGGTTGGAATGAGGAGAATTGGAGGAAGTTAATGAAAAGAAACAAACTTCCAGCTATAAGATAAATAAATACTAGGAATGTAACATATACAACATGATGACTATAGCTAATACTGCTGTACGGTATATTTGAAAGCTGCTAAAAGACTAGATTCTAAAAGACCCCATCACAAGGATAAAAACATTTTTTTCTTTTCTTTGTGTATCTATGTGAGCTGATGTTAACTAAGCTTTATGTGCTAATCATTTTGTAATATATGTGGGTCAAGTCATTATGTAATTTATACGGTTCTGTATGCCAATTATCTTGATAAAACTAAAAAAAAATCAAATTTGTGGAAATGGCTTTCTATGTGCTCTAAAAACTAAGATATTTTTGTAGAATCACCTCAGTAATTTTCAGCAAGACACTTACTGGAAATATTCAGGTTGAGAGTTATCTTTATGCTTTTTCTGATAAATAATAGTTTGTCTTTGAGCACATCTTTCTTTTCTTCCTTCTGAAAATTATAGGCAGGAAGATGAATAATTGATTTTTAATAGACTCTGTGTGCATGTACATGTGTGTAAATTTCAGTAACATCTGGTTTTAGTTTCTAGGAAAAAGCTAATACTAGTGAAATCAGTAAGTGATACAGTGGTGTTCCTATCTGACATGGGATGTCAATGGAAAGCTTATTGGATTAAGCAACTCTTCATGGAAATACACACATCATTGTAAATCTACTTAGGGAAAAGATAGTGAAAGTAGAAATTATTATCATTTTTCCCATAAAAACCAGTTCTCAATTTACACTTGCCATGTTGCTAATGGGTCTTGGGAAATCTTAAAATTGAAATGAAATATTTACTTCATTTTTCTATTTGTTGTTATTTTAACAAATTCCAAGTTTTACGTGGTGCTTTATCTTCCTCTTAAATGTGACTTCTTCATGGCCTCTCTGTTAAATTTCATTGTTTAAGATTGCCTTTTAGCCCAATTTTAAGAGTTGTTGTTATTTTGTAAGCTATCCTTTGCCTTTCTGATGCTACTAAGTATCTTCGGAATATCAGAAAAATGTTGTCCTTCTTTAGCTTTTGAGTTATACTCACTTGAACAAAAAGCCATACAAAAGAATTTCAGAAGCATAGAAATACACCTTAAATTATTATGCTGTTTTCAAGTTATAATAAACTTCCTTAACAGATTTAAAATTTCACCATCGGGATGACTCTTTTGAGCAAGTAAGAGGTTTTATAGCCAGAATGCTATTATTCAAGTATTATTGATAATATATATGGGAACATATTTATAAACTCTCAACCAAGATAGCCTAGTCCAACTGTGGGCAAGTCTAAGAACTAGAAAGCTTTTTGATATTTTGAACCTACTCTTAAATTTTTCATTTTCTTTCAGAACTCTGTCATTCTCTTCACTCTTCTTTCTGTATTCTAGTGTGTTTGATTTTGACTACTGTCCAATTTCCTTATTCCTCTGTCACTATCTTGAAACTTTGTTCAGTACACACTGACATCATTTTTCACTCATCAGTATTCTTCCTTCTGAAATTTGTCCTTCTCCCATCAATATCCAAACAGAACTCTCTAGAACCAAACCTAAACTTAACATCTTATATAAAAATTAACTCAAAATGGATCATAGATCTAAATGAGACATTTAAAAAAACGCTATAAAACTTCTAGAAGAAATCACAGGAAAAATTTTTCCTTTGCTTAGGTTAGACAAGGAGCTCTTAGACATGACACCAAAGGTACAATCCATAAAAGAAATAAAATAATATAGACCATCAAACTTAAAAACTTTTGCTCTGTTGTGTGATCCCTATTAAGAGGATCAAGGTCTATTTAGAGTATCAAGTTTGTCATTGACACATATTATCAAATCACATATCTGAGAAACAATTTTTATCCAGAATATATAAAGAATTCTCTAATCTCAGCAATTAAAAAAAATCAGAAAATAGGCAAATCATTTTAACAGATATTTCTCCCAAAAGGGTATAGAGATGGCAAATACACATGAGAGAAAAGATGTTCACCATCATTAGTCATTAGGGAAATGCAAACTAAAGCTACAGTAAGATACCATTGCATACCTATTAAAACGGCAAAAAAATTAAAAAATACAGTATCAAGCGTTGACAAGGATAGAGGGCAACTGGATTTCTCAAACATTGTTGATGAAAACGTAAAATGTCATAGCCATTCTGGAAAGCAGCTCAGCTGTTTCTTAAAGTTAACAACCACGATACAGCCCAGCCCTCCTGGGTTTCTATCCTAGCGAACTAAAGTATGTTCACAGTCACTTTATAGTAGCCAAAAGCTGGAAAGCACCCAAAATTCAACTGGTGAATAAAGTGTGATACAACAAATACAAAGAAACAAACTAATGATACAAAAAATGATTTAGAAGGATGTCAAGGATTTATGCTGAGTGCAAAAGCCAATCTGAAAAAATTGGATATGATATGATTCTGTTTCTATAACATTCTTGAAATGGCAAAATCATAGTGATAAGTAGTCAGTTGCTGCCGGAGGTTAGGGTTGGGGAGGAGGACAGAACTGTTAATGGGTAACATAAGGGAGTGTCTTTGTGCCGATGGAGCCGTTCTGTACCCTAATGGTAATATGTACCATGTGGTGATGCTTCAACAAATTTACACTTGGTATAAAATTTCAAAGAACTATACACATAAAAGAGAGCAAAAGAAGAGTGCATTTAAAATCTATATAAAGTATATTTGCAAGTTAAGGGTATTGTGCCAATGTTGGGGCACCCGGGTGGCTCAGTTGGTTAAGTGTCTCGCTCTTGATTTAGGCTGAGGTCGTGATCTCAGCGTCATAAGATCAAGCCCCGCATTGGGCTCCACTCTGGGGGTGGAGCCTGCTTGAGATTCTCTCTCTCTCCCTCTCTCTCTCTGCCCCTCCCCCAACTCGTGCATGTGCACTCTCTCTGAAAAGAAAAATAAAAAAAAAAGAGTATTGTACCAATGTGAGATTCCTGCTTTTGACCATGTACTGTGGTTATGGAAGATATGATCATTGGGTGAAGCTGCTTTAAAATATACCAGAATGATCATTACTATTTTGAAACTTCAGGAAGCCAACATATTTCAAAATAAAAAGTTGCATTTAAAAGAAAGAAGAGGGAATTGGGTATTTAGGGACAATTAGAAGTCTGTCACACTCAATAAAAAGATTTAAGGTCTTGAACAGGATTACAGTTTTTAAATTTCATTATTATCCTAACACTATCATAGCTTAAGCAAAACCGCATTTAATAACATATGAATCTAGAAGAGAACCAGGTGATTTAAAATTAAATTTCCAGCTAAACATCTTAGGATGTTAAACCATAGTTATATTCTTAAATTTCATTCTTAAAATTATTAATGTCAATTAAAACCAATATATTAAATTACTTTTAGTTTATGACAAAAGTAACACTTCTTAAGAAAAATCAGTTAAAAACTTCAGTATGCTTTTATTAATTACTTGAATAATAAAGTTTCAGGGAGATCACTTAGGTTCTAATTTATCATATTAGTCCTTATCAACAAAGATTTTCAAAGAAAGAAAAAATCTATATTTAATTAATTTATATTTAACTTCAATTAAATTCCTCCATATAACCTTCTGTGAAGTTAAATTTTTTTTTCCAGACAATTGGATGAATTTGGGCATTAAATCCTGACCTTTGGTCCTTAGATATACTTCACATGCTTCAAGTATGATTGATTGCTTGAGTCCAATTATTTCTCCAGTGCCTGTGGGATTCTTAAAAACCCCTAACATTTGCAGGAAATGACCTTTATCGTACCCCATCATGCAACAGCTGTCAGAGATGTTTCTGCTGCCCATTCTCTGTCATACAGAGATAGGGTTTCTCCTCTGTTGTTGGGCCAGTAAAACTGCAGAGCTTCATTTTCTAAGACTCTTTTGACATTGAGGAAGATACCAGGTGACAATAACAAAGATAAATGTTAGTGATTACCACATGAGACTTATATATGGTCCGTGTCCTGCAGCAATGGAGATAATTGGAAGCTATGGAAATACTACAAATCCTAAACTTTTGCCATGTTAAGAATAAATATTTGGGTTGAAACCAGGAAAAAAATTTAGTTGTCAATTACTTGGCATTAGGCTGAAAATTCCCCTTGCTCATAAACTCTTATGAATGCAATTAAGTGCCCCAGGAAGCTGGCACCTTGTCTGGGGGCTTGGTTGGAATTAAGTTGATAATCAGAATCATCAGAGGAGTCCTAAGAGAAAAGGGATTGACTGAACTGTTGTGGTTATTTTTCCCTAGAATGTGAAATCTGCTTTTAGATCAAACTATTCAGTTTCAACTCAGGGTAGGAAATAATAGCCTAGGTGATTATGTGCTGTGCCATTTTTTAAACTATTGATTCTTTCTTTAATACCACTGGTTTTTCTCAAGCACTTGTTGTTTCCTGGCCAGTTGGTCACATTTACTACCAGGTGATTAAAATCTACAGTATATGCAACTGGTAGAGGTTTCCTTGGCTACTGTAGAGGTTGGCTTCCTCACAGGACTTTCCCAGAATGAGGACCATGGTAGCCGCTCTCTGTAAATGAGCAGGGGTAATCATAGTGGTCTCACCTATAAGGTGACTGGCTGAAGAGCAGACAGGGTATTGGGAGTCCATGTAGTTCCCAATTTAAATAATGAATTTCCCTCTAAGGTTAAAAGGCTTTAGTGTATTTCCTCTTTAAAGAAAGTTGCTCTTCACATTTTCCTTTTTTCCTCCTCCTTGGTGAAAAAGCAGAGAGGGGGAGCAGAGGAAACTGCAAAGAATAAAATAGGACAATAAGAATGTGCAAAGGTTAAAAGAAGAAAAAGTTAAATTATAACAATCTTAGTGTTGTCTCTGTGCAGCTCTTATGCTTTGCATGGTTTTATTTATGTTTGCATTGTTGGTCTGCATTTGTATTCACTCTTAGTTTTGGCTTATAGCTTTTCTGTTACACTCACAGGGTCTTGTGGTTGGCAAACCACCCACACTTAACGTACTCCCAAACACACATGGTGCACATGTGAATCTGCACATGTACTCAGAGGAAGAGAGAGAAAGGGGAGACAAGTGATGAAAACAAAAGCAAAAACAAAAAGCAGTGAAACAGAAAAAAGCATTTAGCTAAGTAGAAGTAAAGAAGAAAAATGAAGCCTATATGGAAGAAAGAGATAGAGATTATTCTATGGAGGATTTGTGGCTCTGATTCATCTTCCAAAGATTGAAGAAAAGGATTTGAACTCAGATTTCTGCCACTGAAGCCTATACTCTAATAGCTGTCGTATTCTAGCATTACATTTAATATTTTTATTTATTTAGTAATTTTTACACATGAAGTCCTGTTAAGTTCTATAAGAAGGAAAAATGCAATGAAGACCCATCCCTGCCTTCCAAAAACTTAACTTGCTATTCCCTGAAGACCTAACTAAATAGAAAAATTTTAAGGATATTTAATTACCATTTACCAACATATATTGAGTGCCTTTTGTGCATTACACACTGTGCAAGGCAATAGAAATACAAATAATAATAGATGATAAATAGGTAGCAGAATATAATCTTTGTCCTCAAATAATGTACAATATGGCTAGAGAATAGATTAGATTATAGAATGAGGAATGAGAACTCAGAAGAGTGAACCTAACCCAGTTGGGGTGGGACCCGGGGAGAATGGGGTATGGCTTTCTTTTAGAAGAGTTGATCCCAGCAAGGTTCGTAGGATGATAACAGCATTGCAGAGAGAAAGGGTGGAAATTACAAAAACGTAGAGAAAATACAGTACAGCAGAGGCACTGAAAGGTGTTTAATGTTGCTCAGGGTAGTTCCAAAAATGATTTGAGAAAAGCATGTTGGAAATGAAGTCAAGGGCCAATCTTAGACTCCCTTGCAAGACTTGCAAAGATTTAAGACTTAACCTCTACCTAATTAGCCTTTGAAGGCATTTAAAAAGTTAAAATGTCCATGCTACCCAGAGCAATCTACACTTTCAATGCTATCCCAATCAAAATACCGAGGACATTTTTCAAAGAACTGGAACAAATAGTCCTTAAATTTGTATGGAACCAGAAAAGACCCCAAATCTCCAAGGAACTGTTGAAAAGGAAAAACAAAGCTGGGGGCATCACAATGCTGGATTTTGAGCTGTACTACAAAGCTGTGATCACAAAGACAGCATGGTACTGGCACAAAAACAGACACATAGACCAATGGAACAGAATAGAGAGCCCAGAAATGGACCCTCGGCTCTTTGGGCAACTAATATTTGATAAAGCAGGAAAAAACATCCGGTGGGAAAAAGACAGTCTCTTCAATAAATGGTGCTGGGAAAATTGGACAGCTACATGCAAGAGAATGAAACTTGACCACTCTCTCACACCATACACAAAAATAAACTCCAAATGGATGAAAGACCTCGATGTGAGACAGGAATCCATCAAAATTCTAGAGGAGAACATAGGCAGCAACCTCTACGACATCGGCCAAAGCAACCTTTTTCATGACACATCCCCAAAGGCAAGAGAAACAAAAGATAAAATGAATTTATGGGACTTCATCAAGATTAAAAGTTTCTGCACAGCCAAGGAAACAGTCAGAAAAACTAAGAGGCAGCCCACGGAATGGGAGAAGATATTTGCAAATGACACTACAGATAAAGGACTGGTATCCAAGATCTACAAAGAACTTCTCAAACTCAATACACGAGAAACAAATAAACAAATCAAAAAATGGGCAGAAGATATGAACAGACACTTTTCCAATGAAGACATACAAATGGCTAACAGACACATGAAAAAATGTTCAAAATCATTAGCCATCAAGGAAATTCAAATCAAAACCACACTGAGATACCACCTTACGCCAGTTAGAATGGCAAAAATAGACAAGGCAAGAAACAACAAATGTTGGAGAGGATGTGGAGAAAGGGGATCCCTCCTACATTGTTGGTGGGAATGCAAGTTGGTACAGCCACTCTGGAAAACAGTGTGGAGGTCCCTTAGAAAGTTAAAAATTGAGCTACCCTATGATCCAGCCATTGCACTACTGGGTGTTTACCCCAAAGATACAGACGTGGTGAAGAGAAGGGCCATATGCACCCCAATGTTCATAGCAGCAATGTCCACAATAGCTAAATCGTGGAAGGAGCTGAGATGCCCTTCAACAGATGACTGGATTAAGAAGTTGTGGTCCATATATACAATGGAATATTACTCAGCTATCAGAAAGAACGAGTTCTCAACATTTGCTACAACATGGACGGCACTGGAGGAGGTAATGCTAAGTGAAATAAGTCAAGCAGAGAAAGACAAGGATCATATGATTTCTCTCATCTATGGAACATAAGCACTAGGATGATCAGTAGGGGAAGAAAGAGATAAAGAAAGGGGGGGGTAATCAGAAGGGGGAATGAAACATGAGGGACTATGGACTATGAGAAACAAACTGAGGGCTACAGAGTGGAGGGGGGTGGGGGAATGGGATAGGCCCATGATGAGTAGTAAGGAGGGCGCATATTGCATGGTGCACTGGGTGTTATACACAACTAATGAATCATCAAGCCTTACATCGAAAACTGGGGATGTACTGTATGGTGACTAACATAATATAATAAAAAATCATTATAAAAAAAAAAAGTCTGATTGTAAAACCAGCACTGAGTGAAATGTATTTGAAATGTCATTCAGAGAACAGTGAGAGTATCAAAAGGCTAAGACCAATTAGGAAGGCAGGAAGAAAAGTTGTAAACATCATCAGATATCCAGGAGCTAGGTGGAGGGTGAAAAATATCTAAGTGTCCACACTCCCTCGATATATATGATAGCCATGCTGTGCACTTCACGAAAGCAGCACATGTGGGCTTTCTGGACCTGTAAGTAAGTGTGCTTTGCCCTGCCCTCACACCCCGCCTGCTCCATCTCTCTCTGTTAGCTCATGCGCAGCTGCTGCATCTCTCCCCAGACCTAGCTGCACATGGTTCCTGGCTTTGGCTTTGCCCCATACGCATTATCTTCTGAATGACGTGTATGTGCTCTCCAGCTAGTTCTGTCCTACTCAGTGCCCCAGAGTAGGTAGGACACCATATGGTTAATGACAGGTAGAAAAGACAAAATGATTTATTAGAAAGATATTTATGATGTAGGTAGGGGGGGTGGTGAATGAGAGATGGTGCTTTTTACATGGAGGAGTAAGAAAAGATTAATCAACCACAACTCTGCCTACAACAACAGAACAGGAGATGGTATCATTTATTGATTTAGAAAATATACAAGAAGGAGCCAGCATCATAACCTAAGGACAAGGTATCCCGTTTGTATCTATTGAGATGGAAGTGCCTCTGGGATACCGGATGGCAATTCCCTAAAAAGCAGCTCAATCTCTGAGGCTATGGAAAGACAGTTGGGAGTAATGAACATGTTAGCAGTAGTTGAAACCATGGCAACAGATGAAACCATTTAGATGAATTGCATAGAATAAGCAGAGGAGAAATTCCGGACATCAAACTTTGCAAGTATGGGCAAAGGAAAGGGAACATAAAGAAGGATCTGAGAGGTCAAACAAGATGAGAGTATTCAGAAGAGTGACAAACAGTATCAAATGTAATGAGTAGCATGTAAACTGCCACATGTTCTTTGGAATAGATGGACATTATATCAGTGACCTTGGAAAGGGGACTTCCTGTAAGTGACTGGAAGTTGGATTAAATGAAAAATGAGGAAGCGAGGCATTACAGGTTATTCTTCAGCTTGTTTGTAATTGGTAAGGTAAAAAGTTGAAAGACAAAATTTTTATAATTAAAAAATTATCTTCTTTATTGAGTAGGATAATCTAGCAATGAAGGAAAGATAGAAGATTTGGAAGAAAGAATATAATGAACGAGTCAAGTTTCTGAAGGAAGCAGGATGTAATATCCAGCTTGGAGAAGTTGGGATTGAGCCAAGAACGAAGGGAAGAATGGTAATCTCTCTCAGGCCAGAGGAACAATTGGCAGTGATGTGTGGAAGAATGGAGATAGTCTTCAAGGACGAGGATTAACTATTTAGCAGTATAGGGTAAAAGAATGTTTTCTAAGTTTTAAAACTAAAATAAGTGACAGTGATAAGAGGCATGTCATTAAAACATTTACAAGCAACATTCACTGACTACTGTGTACTAGACATCGTGTCAGCCAGTTGGAAGTAGCAATTAAAAGGTCACCTATAAAATTGAGGAATTAATAATGAAGAATAACATTTTTAAATAAGAAACCTTTGGTGTGATGAGTATCCCAAAGGGGAAATCAAGGTTTCTAACAATTTTTAAATAATTCAGATATTATAACTTTCTCTCCTATTACTAAATGGAGAAAAGTAGGAGCTGTGTGTTTCTACCTGCATTAAAGCTCTGATCATCAAGTTCTCAAGTTCAATGCAGAGACATCTGAAATCATAAAAAAAAATGTCTAAAATAACTGCCACCACAAAGCTGCTTTGATGAGAGAACAGATGGGTGACAGCACGGAGTTTCTATAAGCAGGTAGGAAAACAATCATAGTTAGCAAACAACATCCGTGGTAACAAGTCTAGAATCCCCAAGAGGATATTTTCCTTTATTGGTGGGTAAACATTTAGCAGTTTTGATTACCAGAGCGTCTTCTAACCTGGTGGTGCCCACTCGCTAGAGTGTTTTCCAGAAAGCATTTCATATAGCTCATATTACCTGTAAAATATTTCATCTAGACAGCTTTATCAAAAAGTATTTAGTACTTTATGGGTTGTGCATTTAGGGTATGTGTCTCAAAGCACATACAATTCTTTCCAGATTCCTGAGAGAGGTAACAGGGGGAAAAATGAGTGTATGGGAATTGGTACAGTAGCCCTAAAAAAACCAAAAAGATGTGCTGAGAAGCTAGAAGTAAGATTTGACTGCAAAAGAGAAATAATTATTCCCGTATGTATTACGTATTCCTGTATATAATTAAATTTACATGAGTGGTCCTTCTATCAGTTTTCTATTGCTACCATAACAAATCACCACAAACTTGGTGGCTCAAATCAACAAAAATTTATTATCTTAGAGTTCTATAAGTTAGAAGTCAGCAAGGATCTCACTGGGTTAAAATCATCATGTTAGTTTGGCTGTATTCCTTTCTGGAGACTATAGGGTTGGGTATTTCCTTGCATTTTCCAGTTTCTAGAGGCCACCAACATTCCTTGGCTCCTGGCCCTCTTTTTCCATCTTAAAAGCCACCAATGTTGTATCTTTCTGGCCATTCTCAAATGGCCACATTTCCCTCTGACTCTGTCTTCTGCCTCCTTATACATTTAAGAGCCCATGTGGTTATATTGGGCTCACCCAAATAATCCAAGATAATCTTCCTATCTCAAGGTCCATAACTTTAATTATCTCTGAAAGTTCCTTCTGCCATATAGAGTATCGTATTCATACATCCCAGGGATTAAGATGTGGGCATCCTTGGGGCCATTACTCTGCCTACCACAGACCTATTGCTTAATAAAAAGTTGGTAACAGGAAAATGAAAAAAGACAAAAATAATTCAGATAATGCTGATTATTTTAAAGCAGATTTAAAAAAATATATATTTCTGTGAGATGAAACTAAGTTTTATATTCCCTGTGACCCCAGCAGTACCTTTCTACTTGAATAACAAATGATAAGAACTAAAAAAATGTATAGAAAGACCGAGGAAATAGTGAGGCACACCAGACAAGAAAGCAAAACACTTATACGATGATATGGGCTCACTTACAAACTCTGAGATCTAGGAAAAGTCATAATTTTAAATGTAAAATGGGGATATCAGTTACCACTATTGATATATGCATAGGTACTTTGTAAATATAATTTCTCATTCTGCCTACCTGAAAACATTATTGTAAAAATCATACGAGCAATCTGCATGTGAAGGTTCTTTGTAAATTATAAAACACCGTGGGATTTTTACAAGATTTTGAAGGCACTCCACATATTTTACCAGCGATTTAAAGAAACTTGTGATATATTTGCTATTTGTTATTCTTATTTGTTATTGTAGGACTTTGATTATTCCTTTTTTAAATATTACAACAACTGAGATTGACAGGATGTTTGTTGTCCCAATTCATATATTAACAGATTCCACATTCTAGTGCTCTAGAAATAGAATTCTTTCCTCTCACCTCTTGGGTGCCCGCTCGTATTTCTATTTGTGAATTAAGGAATTCAACTCCAAGGGAAAGCCTGTGACATAATTTCATATCTCAGTTGAAACCTTAGCCTCTAACAAAGTGAAGAAAGAGGCTACCAATGTGAGGAGAGTGGTCAACTTGAAGGAAAAGAAAACTTGGACACAATTAATTCCAGAGATTTATAAAGAACTGGGATGTAAACCAGTAATTCTGACAACTTGGAGTTAGATTTCAGTTTGTTTTGGTTTGGTTTTAGAGGAAATTACACACAGTGTGGAATTTTGCCAATGCAATGGTATCTGTCGTACAATGAAAAAATTCTTACACTTGACCAATGAGCATATAAAAAATGCTCAACATCATTAATCATCAGAGAAATTCAAATCAAAACCACACTGAGATATCACCTCACACCCAATAAAATGGCTACTATTAAAAAAAAAAAAAAAGGAAAAAACAAAACCCCCGGGAATTACAAGTGTCAGCACGGCTGCAGACAAATTAGAATCTCTGTGTACTGTTAATGGGAATGTAAAATAATGCATATGAAAACAACGTAGGTTCCTCAAGAAAATTAAAAAATAGAAACACAGTATGATCCAGCAATGCCACTTCTGGGTATTCATCCAAGAAATAAAACAAAAAGTGAAAACAGGATCTTGAAGAGAGATTTGCATGCCCACATTCATTGCAGCACTAGTCACAATAAACAAGAGGTGGAATCAACCTAAATGTCTATCAGAAGATAAATGGATTTTAAAAATGCAGTGTATACATAACACCAGAATATTGTTCAGCCTCAAAAAAAGAAAGCCTGTTACATGCACAACATGGATGCACCTTGAAGGCATTATGCTGAGTGAAACAGGCTGTTCACAACGACACAGTTACTGGACGATCCGCTGATCCAGGGTATCTGAAGTAGTCCAGTTCTAGAAACAGAAGGTAGAATGGTAGTTACCAGAGGCTAGGGGTCAGGGAGGAAAGGGGAAACTGTTGCTATCTAAGGAGTATAGAGCATTTTTGTTTGGTTTGTTTTTGGTTTTGTTTTTCATTTGGTTTGGTTTGGTTTTACAAGATGAAAAAGTTCTGGCGATCTGCCTCACAACACTGTGAATAAACTTAACACTACTGAATCGCACATTTAAAAATGGTTAAGATGGTAAATATTAAATGTTTCAAAAAATCGCAGATGTCCTCCTGAAGGATACAGACCTGATGAGCACATGGTTGAACCAGCAAAGGCCTGGGGTCAAGATGAAGAGATGCTACTGGCAATAACTTAAAATGTATGTGGAAAAAAAAGAACGTATGGCCGTGAGCTCCTGGGGCAGATGCCTGTACATCACAGCAAAGGATTAAATGATACCAATGTAGTAACTCAAGAGTAAACACCCTCCCCCCCCCCCGGCAAAGATGCTGGGTGTATACCAGGACCCACTAGCTTCCTGCCACGGACATAGAGTTTGCCTCATGGACACAGATACCCTCCTAGGGCAGAAAAGGGAAGTGAGGAAAAAAAGCAAACTATTAAATATTTCACCTAAGAAAGCAAAAACAAAAACGTCAGTTATTCCACAGTAATCATTTAAAATCCAATAGGGAGTTGTATTTTTAAAATGTTCAATATTTAAAGTGAAGGGAGACAATTCAGACTGAAAGAAACTCTATTAACTGGCAATTCTAAATCTAGCCACCTGCTGAAAGGTGGTCTCATAAGCAGAGCATGGCCATGCTAGAGAGTAACAACTGTGTTTTCTGCGGATACCTTAGTTGTAGTGTATGTTAACATGAGTATCCCTTTTCTCAGTTTTGGCTGAGGCCTCAAGCTAGTAACGGTCAGTCATGCCCACATTGCAAAAGAGGATATGAGTTCACTGAAGCAGACCTTGTCATAATTTTCATGAACTTTAGAAGACTACCTGCCTCTATTCTTTTAAAAATGTTGGAGAGAATATTAGAAAGGATTTTTTTTTAAGAAGAGATGTTGGAATGCTCTTGTCTCACTACTGTGCTTTGAGGAATTTTTTGAGGGCCAAAGATACATTGGATGGATCCACTCGACGTCTATGTCAGGAGGTAGGTGGCTCCTTGGATTAGTCCAGAGTCCTGGATGTTCTCTTTGAGCTGCTTTAACAAGGTACTGGAGACTGGGTGGCTTATACAGCAAACTAGAAGCTGGGAAATCTGAGATCAAGGTGTGAGCAGATTTGATGTCTGGGGAGGACATCCTTCCTGGTTTACAGACAGTGCCTTCTTGCTGAATCTTCACATGGTAGAGTGAGAGGGAAAGGAACTGAGGTCTTTTCATCTCTTAAGAGATGAAAATCTCTTATACCAATCCTATCATGGAGGTACCACTCCTAGACCCTCATCCAAACCTAGTTATCGCCCAAAGTCCCCATCTCCAAAAATCATCGTATTGTGGATTAAGACTTCAACATATGAATTTTGGGAGGTCATGAATATTTGTGCATAGTCAGTACCTACTCTGGAGGATGTCCACTGGTCACATTTAATCCTTGGCTGTAACTTGCTGACATCTGTCCCTAGAGCCCATAGCCATTGTTCTTTTTGTTTGTTTATTTTTGCTTTTGTTTTTTTGGGGGGGTTATTTTTAATTTTTTAAATTTTTTAATATATTTTTTAAATTTATTATGTTAATCACCATACAGTACATCCTTAGTTTTTGATGTAATGTTCCATGATTCATTGTTTGTGTATAACACCCGGTGCTCCATGCAATATGTGCCCTCCTTAATACCCATCACCGACCTAGCCCAATGCCCCACCCCCCTCCCCTCTAAAGCCCTCAGTTTGTTTCCCAGAGTTCATAGTCTCTCGTGGTTCATTCCCTCTCTGTTTAACCCCCCTTCATTCTTCCCTTCCTTCTCCTACCGATCTCCCTGCTATTCCTTATGTTCTACAAATGAGTGAAACCATATGATAATTGTCTTTCTCTGCTTGACTTATTGCACTTAGCATTATCTCCTCCAGTTCCGTCCATGTTGTTGCAAATGTTGGGTAATCGTTCTTTCTGATCATAGCCCTTGTTCTTTGATTTGCTTTTGAAGTCCTCACCAGTGATCACCACTTCATCTTGACTCAAGATGTGGCAGAGGAGAGGGGAAGAGAGATAGTGTGCTGGTCTGAGTTTCATCTAAGATCCTGTCCAGGACTCTGTAGAAGTACTGAGTGCATCAAGAAAGGGGTAAATCTGCAGATTCCTAGGAGCTGAGGGGGGCAGACATAAGTGGTTGTCCACAGAGTGCAATCCTGTATTCCTAGCACCATGAACAGAAAGTCAGTAATGCCTTCATTTCCTGACTGTTTGAGGGCACATACTCTATAGGACACCAGAAAAAAAGATAATGGGTGCATTTATAACCATTCAACAAATATTGGAATTGAGTATCAAAGCTTGCTTTGTTGCAAGGGAAAATTTTGTGTCCCCTTCTGCCGTGCTTGCATTATGATAGCTAGCATTTCTTGCTCTCTCTTCCCACTGAGACAGAGCTAGAAGAAGAAGAAGGGAAAACTAGTGCATGAAGAAAGTGAAAACATTTACTGAAGCAGAGATTTTACCATGTCCCCCAAAGAAATAATTGGTAGATTGAAAATAGCTGATAAATAACCCTGTGAGTTAGCATAGACTACTCTAATTAAATAGAGAAATATTTCAATGGTTATTCCAAATATACATATTACATCTAATATGTCCATATGAATTTTAAGTAGTTGCTAATATGTCCATATGAATTTTAAGTAGTTGCTCCCCAGAAAGCACTGACTGCTTTGCACAGCACTAGAAATGGTCTTGAATGCCAAAAAGTTCCGTCAAAAGCTTTGTGGGTTTTTGCGATTTAAGCCAGAGATAAAAAATTCATTCCTTTATATAGATTATATCCAAAAGGAAAACATTGGAAATTAAAGATGTTATAGCAATTGTAAGTTGAAATTTCTTTGCATTAAGTTAAAATATGGATATATTTGGAGAGAAGAGAGTATGAGAAATTGTCCTAAAGGTGACTGATAAGGAATTGTGAATTTTTATTTTTTTATTTCTTTTAATGTTTTTTTATTATATTATGTTAGTCACCGTACAGTACATCCCTGGTTTCTGATGTAAAGTTCGATGATTCATTAGTTGCATATAACACCCAGTGCACCATGCAATACGTGCCCTCCTTACTACCTTTTTAAATTTTTTTTATTATTATTATTTTTCTTTTTTATAATGATTTTTATTATATTATGTTAGTCACCATACAGTACATCCCCGGTTTCCGATGTAAGGCTCGATGACTCATTAGTTGTGTATAACACCCAGTGCACCATGCAATACGTGCCCTCCTTACTACCCATCACGGGCCTATCCCATTCGCCCACCCCCCCTCCCCTCTGTGGCCCTCAGTTTGTTTCTCATAGTCCATAGTCTCTCATGTTTCATTCCCCCTTCTGATTACCCCCCTTTTCTTTATCCCTTTCTTCCCCTACTGATCATCCTAGTGCTTATGTTCCATAGATGAGAGAAATCATATGATCCTTGTCTTTCTCTGCTTGACTTATTTCACTTAGCATTACCTCCTCCAGTGCCGTCCATGTTGTAGCAAATGTTGAGAACTCGTTCTTTCTGATAGCTGAGTAATATTCCATTGTATATATGGACCACAACTTCTTAATCCAGTCATCTGTTGAAGGGCATCTCAGCTCCTTCCACGATTTAGCTATTGTGGACATTGCTGCTATGAACATTGGGGTGCATATGGCCCTTCTCTTCACCACGTCTGTATCTTTGGGGTAAACACCCAGTAGTGCAATGGCTGGATCATAGGGTAGCTCAATTTTTAACTTTCTAAGGGACCTCCACACTGTTTTCCAGAGTGGCTGTACCAACTTGCATTCCCACCAACAATGTAGGAGGGATCCCCTTTCTCCACATCCTCTCCAACATTTGTTGTTTCTTGCCTTGTCTATTTTTGCCATTCTAACTGGCGTAAGGTGGTATCTCAGTGTGGTTTTGATTTGAATTTCCTTGATGGCTAATGATTTTGAACATTTTTTCATGTGTCTGTTAGCCATTTGTATGTCTTCATTGGAAAAGTGTCTGTTCATATCTTCTGCCCATTTTTTGATTTGTTTATTTGTTTCTCGTGTATTGAGTTTGAGAAGTTCTTTGTAGATCTTGGATACCAGTCCTTTATCTGTAGTGTCATTTGCAAATATCTTCTCCCATTCCGTGGGCTGCCTCTTAGTTTTTCTGACTGTTTCCTTGGCTGTGCAGAAACTTTTAATCTTGATGAAGTCCCATAAATTCATTTTATCTTTTGTTTCTCTTGCCTTTGGGGATGTGTCATGAAAAAGGTTGCTTTGGCCGATGTCGTAGAGGTTGCTGCCTATGTTCTCCTCTAGAATTTTGATGGATTCCTGTCTCACATCGAGGTCTTTCATCCATTTGGAGTTTATTTTTGTGTATGGTGTGAGAGAGTGGTCAAGTTTCATTCTCTTGCATGTAGCTGTCCAATTTTCCCAGCACCATTTATTGAAGAGACTGTCTTTTTCCCACCGGATGTTTTTTCCTGCTTTATCAAATATTAGTTGCCCAAAGAGCCGAGGGTCCATTTCTGGGCTCTCTATTCTGTTCCATTGGTCTATGTGTCTGTTTTTGTGCCAGTACCATGCTGTCTTTGTGATCACAGCTTTGTAGTACAGCTCGAAATCCGGCATTGTGATGCCCCCAGCTTTGTTTTTCCTTTTCAACAGTTCCTTGGAGATTCAGGGCCTTTTCTGGTTCCATACAAATTTAAGGACTATTTGTTCCAGTTCTTTGAAAAATGTCCTCGGTATTTTGATCGGGATAGCATTGAAAGTGTAGATTGCTCTGGGTAGCATGGACATTTTAACTATGTTAATTCTTCCGATCCATGAGCATGGAATATCTTTCCATCTTTTTATGTCTTCCTCAATGTCTTTCAAGAGTGATTTATAGTTTCTAGAATATAGGTCCTTTACGTCTCTGGTTAAGTTAAATCCAAGGTAACGTATGGTTTTTGGTGCTATTGTAAATGGGATGGATTCCCTAATTTCTCTTTCTTCGGTCTCGCTATTCGTGTACAGAAATGCAACTGATTTCTGAGCATTGATTTTTTATCCTGCCACGTTACTGAGTTGCTCTATAACTTCTAATAATTTGGGAGTGGCTTCTTTTGGGTTTTCCATATAGAGTATCATGTCATCTGCAAAGAGAGACATTTTGACTTCTTCTTTGCCGATTTGAATACCTTTGATCCCTTTTTGTCGTCTGATTGCTGTTGCAAGGACTTCTAGTACTATGTTGAATAATAGTGGCGAGAGTGGGCATCCTTGTCGTGTTCCTGATCTTAAGGGAAAGGCTTCCAGCTTTTCCCCATTGAGAATAATATTTGCAGTAGGCTTTTCATAGATGGCTTTTATGAGATTGAGAAATGTACCTTCTATTCCTACACTCTGAAGGGTTTTAATCAGGAAAGGATGCTGTATTTTGTCAAATGCTTTTTCGGCATCGATTGAGAGGATCATATGGTTCCTGAGTCTTTTCTTGTTGATATGATGTATCACGCTGATTGATTTGAAAATATTGAACCACGCTTGCATCCCAGGTATGAATCCCACTTGATCGTGATGGATAATCCTTTTAATGAGCTGTTGGATTCTATTAGCAAGTATCTTGTTGAGGATTTTGGCGTCCATATTCATTAGGGAAATCGGTCTGTAATTCTCCTTTTTGAGGGGGTCTTTGCCTGGTTTGGGGATCAAGGTAATATTGGCCTCATAGAATGAGTTTGGTAGCTTTCCTTCTGTTTCTATTTTTTGAAATAGCTTTAGGAGAATAGGTATTATTTCTTCTTTGAAAGTTTGGTAGAATTCCCCAGGAAAACCGTCCGGGCCTGGAGTTCTGTTATTTGGAAGGTTGTTTATCACTGACTCAATTTCTTCATCATTAATTGGCCTGTTTAAGAAATCAATTTCTTCCTGTTTCAATCTTGGTAGTTTATAGGTTTCCAGGTAGGATTCCATCTCTTCCAGATTGCTTAGTTTATTGGCATATAGCTGTTGATAAAAATTTCTAATAATCCTTCCAATTTCAATGGTGTTCGTCGTGACCTCTCCTTTTTCATTCATAATTTTAATATTCGGGTCCTTTCTCTTTTCTTTTGGATAAATCTTGCCAGTGGTCTGTCAATTTTATTGATTCTCTCAAAGAACCAGCTTCTAGTCCTGTTGATCTGCTCTACTGCACTTCTGGTTTCTGCTTGATTGATTTCAGCTCTAATTTTGGTCAACTGCTTCCTCGTGTGTGGATTAGGCCTGTCCCTATGTTGCTGTTCCAGCTTCTTGAGGTGAGAATATAAAAACTGCATTTTAGATTTTTCTATTCTTTTGAGTGAGGCTTGGATGGCTATGTATTTCCTCCTTAGGACTGCCTTTGCAGTATCCCATAGGTTTTGGACTGTTGTATTTTCATTCTCATTGGTCTCCATAAATTGTTTAATTTGATTTTTGATTTCCTGGTTTATCGAGTCATTCCTGAGCAGGATGGTTCTTAGTCTCCAAGTGTTTGAGTTTCTTCCAAATTTTTCCTTGTGGTTGAGTTCCAATTTCAAAGCGTGTGGTCTGAGAATATGCACGGGATAATTTCAATCTTTTGGTATCGGCTGAGACCTGTTTTGTGTCCCAGAACATGGTCTATTCTTGAGAATTTTCCATGGGCATTAGAATAGAATGAGTATTCTTTGGTTCTGGGGTGTAGTGTTCTCTATATATCTATGAGGTCCAACTCGTCGAGTATGGCATTCAAAGCCTTTGATTCTTTGCTTAGTTTTTGCCAGGGTGTTCTGTCTATTTCTGAGAGTGGAGTGTTGAGGTCCCCTACTATTAATGTATTTTATTTATATGTCTCTTTATTCTGGTTAAGAGTTGCTTCTGTATCTTGCTGCTCCCCTGTTGGGGGCATATATATTTATAATTGTCATATCCACTTGTTGAATACTTCCTTTAAGAATAATATAGTGCCCTTCTGCGTCTCTAACTATAGTCTGTAGTTTAAAATCCAATTTATCTTATATGAGAATTGCTACCCCAGCTTTCTTTTGAGGTCCATTTGCGTGAAAGATGGTACTCCATCCCCTTACTCTCAGTCTGAATGCATCTTTGGGTTCTAAATGAGTCTCTTGTAGACAGCAAATGGATGGGTCATTTCTTTTTATCCAATCTGCAACCCTGTGGTGTTGTAAGGGAGAATTTAAGCCATTAATATTAAGACTGAGTACTGAGAGATATGCTTTTAATGATGCCATGTTGCCAGTAAAGTCTTTGTTTGTATTGGCTGTGACTTTCTGTTCTGTATTACTCTTGGGGCCTTTTTACTTTTATAGAACCCCCCGTAATATCTCCTGTAGGGCTGGTTTCGTGGTTACGAAATTGGTTAGTGACTGTCGATTCTGAAATGTCTTTATTTCTCCATCAATTCTGAATGACAGCCTTGCTGGATAAAGGATCCTTGGCTGCATGTTTTTCTCTGAAAGAGCTTTAAAAATGCTCCCCCAACCCTTTCTCTCATTCCAGGTCTGTGTAGACAGGTCTGACGTAATTTTGATGCCTTTGCCTTGGTACATGAGAAATTTCTTTGCCTTGGCCGCTTTCAATACTGTATCCTTGGATCTAATATTTGCGAAATGCACTATGACGTGACGTGGCGTAGGTTTGTCGTGGTTGAGCTTCGGAGGGGTCCTCTATGCCTCTTGGACACGGATGTTAGTTTCCCTTGCTAGATTAGGGAACTTTTCAGCTACGATTTGTTCAAATATCTCTTCTAGACCTCTGTTTTTCTCCACCCCCTCGGGGATGCCAATGATTCTAACATTGGATCATTTCATTGAGTCAGTAATCTCCCGTAGCCAACAATCGTGGGCTTAGATTTTTTTAAAAGCATCTTCTATTTTCATTTTTTCCTCTATTAACCCATCCTCCAATTCACTAACCCGTTCCTCTGCTTCTGTGACCCTGGCCATCAGAGCCTCTAGTTTTGCCTGCATTTGGCTCATAGAATTTTTAATTTCTGTCAAATTCGCTCTCATTTCTGACTTTAGGGATTCTATATTCTCAGAAACCTTTTCGTTAATACTTTTTTCAATTCTGCTCATCAATTTGACCATCGTTACTCTGAATTCCATTTCTGATAATTTGGTTACATCCATATCCATTATTTCTGTGGCAGAGGCCACAGACTCACTGTCTTTTTTTTGCTGGGGGGGGGCTTCTTCTTCTTGTCATTCTGATGAGGAGAGGTTGCGGGGTTGTCCAGAGCCCAAATTATTGACTGGGTCCCAGGCCGTGCCCCTTGTTTTATAGGGATCTTAGAGATGTGAGCTTCTTCTTTAAATATTTTATTTATTTATTTATCTGAGAGAGGGAGGTAGACAGTCAGCAAGAACAGGAACAGAAGCAGGGGAGTGGGAGAGGAAGAAGCAGGCTCCCAGCGGAGGAGCCCGATGAGGGACTCCTTTCCGGAACGCTGGGATCACGCCCTAAGCCGGAGACAGGCACTCAATGACTGCGCCACCCAGGCGCCCGGGTTGTGGGCTTCTTGATTTTTCAGCCTGCCTTCTGTGTTCTGGGGGAGGGGCCTGCCGCACCGATACTCAGGCAACCCTGTTTGGGTAGAGTCTCTGTGTCCCCCGCGAGGGGGGATGGGGATGGGCATGCTGTGAGCCGGTATTTCCAGGCTTTTGTTTTCTGGCGGCTTTCCCTGGCGGTCGGCTATGCCTCTTCTGAGAGTCAGAGCAGCAGAGGCTGCATTGTCACAGAACAGAGGGATTGCGGCCCGTTCTCCACCGATGTTCTGGCCACTTTAACTCCGTTACTGTTGGTGCTGCTCAACCCTGTAGCGACCCGGGATGTGCGCCCCACACCCGGCGTCCCTGCCTTCACTTCCAGGGCCGGCGCGTCTCTGTCCTTTGTGTTTCTAATGCCACCAGCCACCGCCGCCCCTGGCGCTCCCGGGTCTCCTGGTCTCAGTCTATGCCCGGTGAGCACACCGTGATTCTGGTGTTCCGTGAGAAGCCTGGTGACGCGCGCACCCGGTTCAGGGTCTCAGTCTGCTGTTTCGCGGGTGCTGACCGCGAGTCCGCCCGCTCCCCCGTGCAGGTGGCCTGCCAGCCGCCAGCCGCCCCGCGCGCGCTCCGGGAGCTCCCGGTCTCAGTGGATCCCGTGAGCACACCGGGATTCTGGTGTTCCAGGAGATGCCTTGTGGCGCGCGTTCACGGCTCACCGGTCTCAGTCTGCTCTCTTGCGGTTGCGGTCCCTGAGTCTGCCCGCTCCCCCGTGCAGGTGGCTGCTGCTTCCCAGCGCCCAAACGCGGCGGCTCCCTCCCCCTTCCGTTTATCTTCCGATATCTGCACGGTTTTACGGCACCCCTCTTGGTACCTCAATACTCAGTGCTGGAGATGTTCATTTGTAGAGATCCAGATGTATCTTCCTGCGTCTCAGGCTGATTCTGTGGTTATTTAGGCTGGTCTGTTACCTATCCAGCTCGACTCAGGGGACTGGCTGAAAAAGGGGTCCCCTACTCCTCCGCCATCTTAACTCCTCAGGAATTGTGAATTTTTAAATTGAGTTTGGACAAATGAGTTAGGCCAACTTTAAAATGACTGTTCTCAAATTAAGCCCATATTTAAAGTATAAGACTTGGAAATTTAAGGTCCCTCAGAAAAAAAATATTTAGCACATTGGCTCGATTTGACTATTTTATGAAGATTTTTTTTTAAAGATTTTATTTATTTATTTGACAGAGATAGAGACAGCCAGCGAGAGAGGGAACACAAGCAGGGGGAGTGGGAGAGGAAGAAGCAGGCTGATAGTGGAGGAGCCTGATGTGGGGCTCGATCCCGTAACGCCGGGATCACGCCCTGAGCCGAAGGCAGACGCTTTAACCGCTGTGCCACCCAGGCGCCCCTTATGAAGATTTTTTAATCTTAGAACTAGGGTTGTCTTTTTTAAATTAATTCCGTTAAATGTGTATGAAATCATAATGCTAAAAACATACAGAGACAGCTCAGGGATTTTTCTTATTCCTTAGTGGGTCATGGTGCTGTATAAAAAGAGGAGCAATGTGGCACAGATTATTTTACAGTAAATGTTCACTCCCTGGCAGGATTTCTGGATTTCTGGGATGGCAATATGAAGAGTTTTCTTCAAGAATTGTGAATGTAAGGGAACCCTCTGTCACGGGCATGTGATCCAGAAAATTGTCTGAATACTTGCAACAATGATACCGAAGTCTCAGAAAATATTTAGTGAACTCTCAGTGTATCAGCTGTATTGGTCATTGTGACCTCTCAAGGCTGAGCTGATTGATTTTTCTGAAATACAAGTAAACATCAGCATTGTCTCCTTTCTCCAAAAATGTGAATACAAATTCATGGTATGCACAAGAAACAAGTATTTAGAGGTCCCGAGTGTGTTTGTAGTGAGCATGAGCTCTGCAAAGTTAACATACAAAATGCAAGGCCAATAGCCTATGGTGGTGCAAACCAAACTGAAAGATTACAGTCATTTAATGGGAAACATTCAATGCTTCTGGATGCACACTGATTATCAAATTCACCTGTTAGAAGAGTTTTATTATTTATTATCTAAAAACCAAGCTATGCATTACCAGTAGATAGCCCTGGAGACTGCAATCACTATGGAAGGATATTTGATAATATTTAAGTTTGCTGAATTGGGTGTGCGTTGAAAGGTAACAGCACTGCATGAAAAATTCTAGCTTTTTGTTTTTTTTAAGCTTGAGTTCATGCATGATTGCATACCAACTGGAAACATTATGCAGAACTAGTACTGCAAATACAGCCTAGGCCCTGCATATGGTCTTTTGACATGCTACCTTCTGTTATTCTGCTGAATTCATGACTCTGGAAGGCCCTAGATGCACTTTTAAGGAATTAGTGATCATAATGAAAATCACAGCCCTTATTCTCTGCTGCATGGGTTGAAATAAGCATGTATGGCCAAATGTAACAGGGCTGGGAGGAAAAATAATGCTTTGCCCTCAGGAATTTGACCCTATTTGAATTTTACTCATGCTTTAGAGGTCTATGGACTTTCCTACTGTTGAAAGAGTACAAATTCTAAATGATGGCTTCAGATAGAAAAACAGAAAAGCAGGCACTGCTTGGGTCAGCATTTTGAATGAACACTTGTTCTCTTCTTTGATTATTGAGAAGCTCAGCATCTTCTAAGTTCACAGGCAGAAGCTGTCATAATAATACATGAAGTGACTATAACCAATTAACCAGCACACAGTATGTATGTTTCCTATCAGGGTTTCATGCTTTACTAGCTATCCGTTTTCCTCTCCAATTTAAAAATCTATTTATGATTATAAGTAATCCTAAATCATGTGATCATGTGATCATTTTTCTTCTAGAAATATGTACAAATCTTAATGAACTAAATATATGGCCTAAATACACACACACACACACACACACACACACACACACACACAGAGTCTCCTGGAAGAATAAAATATTTATATCTTCTCTGATATCCCTTATGTAAGCAAAAGTAATTTAAAGAAACAGACAAGAAAATCTATTAAAAAATAATCTTGGAGATGTTATAAGAATATCTTCCAAATACAAGGGCATCTAGCTAAATTAAAGAAGTACAATGAGCAAAAACATTACCTTCCAGACCCTGAGAAGAATTTCTCTAAGAATTACAATGTCCTGAGAGCCTAAAGAAAAATCTCTAATTAGACGAGCGAGGTCTAGGGAGTATTTGAATGTCCTGGGAGAAGTGGAGAACATCCCTTTTGAAAACTCAGCTCCTCAAGGGTTTATTTCTGGGCCGTCTATTCTGTTCTATTAATCTATATGTCTTTTTTTGTATCAGTACCATACTGTTTTGATTACTACAACTTTGTAGTAGATCTTGAAATCTGGGATTGTGATGCCTCTAGGTTGTCATTCTTTTTCAAGATCTCTTTAGTTATTCTGGATCTTTTGTGGTTCCATACAAATTTTAGGATTATTTGTTCTAGTGAGAAATACTGTTGCTATTTTGATGGGGATTGCATTAAATATGTAGATTGCTTTGGGTAGTATGGACATTTTAACAATATTTATTCTTCCAGTCCAAGAGAATGGAGTATCTTTCCATTTGTGTTGTCTGTGACTTTTTTCATCAAAATTGTATGATTTTCAGTCAGGTCTTTCACTTTGTTTACATTTATTCCTAGGTATTTTATTATTTTTGGTGCACGTGTAAATGGGATTTTTGTCTTAATTTCTCTTTCTGCTACTTCATTATCAGTATAGAAAAATGCCACAGATTTCTGTACTTTTTTTTTTTTTGTATCCTGCAACCTTTCTGAATCTGTTTATCAGTATTAGTAGTATTTTGGTAGCATCTTAGGTTTTCTATACATAATATGCCATCTACAAATAGTGAAAGTTTTACTTCTTCCTTACCAATCTGGAAGTTTTTTTATTTCTTGCCTGATTGTTGTGGCTAAGACTTCCAATACTAGAATGAATAAAAATGGTGAGAGTGGATATTCTCATCTTGTTCCTGAACTAGGGGGAAAGCTCTCACCATTTTTCACCATTGAGTATGATATTAGCAGTGGGGTTTTCATGTATAGCCTTTATTATGTTGAAATATATTTCCACTAAACTTAGTTTGTTTGAGGATTTTTATCATGAAGGGGGCTTTTTTTTTCATTCAGTATTTCTCTATTCTGTTCAAGAATATTTCCAGCACTCAATTCTCTTTATATTTCATGTTCTTAAAAAATTTTGAGAAGGCATCATTAAAAATTGTCATCTTTCACATTCATAATCTTTAATCTGATGTCAAACGTTGATTAAACAAGGATATATTAATATTTAGATCACTTACTTCTATTTAAAAAGCAGATGTGACTTAATTTGGTTAATATGTAAGTAATAAAAGTGATAAATCTTACCATTTTTAGATGACAACATTCTTTCACTTGAAATATTTTACTAAAAAAATAACTTAACAGATAAATTTATATTTCTTATAATCTGTGAATTTGGAGCCAATTATAAACCTGTTTCCTTATTTTCCCAGGGTAGAAATGCCCAAAACAAACAAAAATACAGAGCTAGACCAGTATTTGAATCTTAGTATAATAATGTTGAGTATCTATGAAATCATATAATTTCAATAGAAATTAATTCATGAAAAAGTACTGTTTCAAATTAAAATATGTGGTTTTATTATTCATATTACTATTATTACTTTGTAATAATGTTCCGTGCAGCGCTGTGAGTTGGCAACAGAAGGGAATCACATGAACGTCCTGCATCTGTGAAGGGCTCAATGGGCCTTCTGGAATGTTGTGCAGCACAAGGAGGCGCCTGCTCCAGACCCTGGAGGGGCCCCAGGGATGTGTTCCTTCACAACCAAAGGGCAGAGCAATAGGCATAGTACCATAAGCCCCATACCCCTTTGGGGAAAAGTCTCCCAGCTCACCAGGATTTCGAGCAATGGATGAGAGGTGGTTTAAGGTCGCTTTTCTGATATTCATACAGATATGTGGATAAGGACTGTGCATCGGGCCAAGGCCGTTGGCAGGGCCCTGAGGGCAGTTTTGGGGAGGAGATGGGGATCCAGGTTCACATGGGAGCAGGAGTCTAGGAGGGAGCCCCGAGGAGCCCAGAGGCTGGTTTCTGGGATCTGGGTCCCTTTGTGCCACATCGGTGCCCTGGGTGCTGGGTCCCTGTGGCACCTGCGCTCACCCTGAGACAGCGCTGGACTTTGTTGGCAGTAGGGAACTCCTTCCTGTCCTTCAAGGAGGTGGGGCAGGGGATCCCATCGTTCAGCTCCTGCCCTGTCTCCCATGTGGAGCTCTGTAAAGACAGTGCCTGGCAGCCAGGCGGGAGGCCTCAGAGGTCTGTCTGGCTGCCTTTGCTGATCCTCAGACCCAGGGGACACCCTTGCAGACACACCACAGGCCAGGATGCACGCAGCTCCACCATGGAGAGAAAAGTGACCCAGCTCGAGGGCCTTGGATTCACTCTGGCCCTGGTGAGAGGCACCTCAGGAATCCTCTTTCCACCCTGCCCACCGTGGCATCGGTGTGAACATGAAGGCATCCCCAGGGTATCCACTGCCCTGCAACCTCCTCCAGCCCAGGGCGGGACCTCCCCCACATACCCCTCTTTCCCTGAAACTGGGGGAATGGGGCTGTCCAGGGATGGCTCGGAGAGGTGGCCTGGCCTGGTCTAGGTCGCTCGGTATTACCTTCCGGCCCCTCCTGGCAAAGGCCCTGCGGCGTCGGGGGCGCGGGTTGAGCCAGTGTCTGCAGCATGTGAAAAGTCCCTCACCCTGGGGTTTCTGGAAGCCAGAGCCCCGGACAATGGGCACGCAGCAAGAGAACATCTTTCACTATCGACTGTCTCCAGCCAAGTGAGCCTGATACGGGACTGCACTATGATGTGGTTGCCTGGTGACCGGGGTTCCAAGTTCTGTTGGGGTCAGTTATCAGGGAAGTGACTTCACTTCCTGGGATCCCCTCCCTGAGTCCACACCTGGACTAGCACCTACACAAACAGTGCTCTGGGCTGCCGACTGCTCATCCCCTTTCTGCATGCCATGCCACATGCGTACCCAGTGACACCAACACACCCCTCTCCACAAGCCCCACGGAAGGTCTGGGTGCAGCCAGGGCCCCAGCTTAGAAACACCCCGGGCTCTGACGCAAGTCTCCATCTTCCCTGTTTTGGATCCCAGAGAAGGCGTTGTGCCTGTCAGGGATGGTCTGTGTCTTGCCTGTGCGATAGGGATTATTCCAGCATGTACTTCTTGCAGAAGTCCACAGGCATAGGTGGGATACCATCTAAGAAATTGGGGGAGTGGTGTCGTACGTAGGGAATAACTGCCACCACATTTTCTTCCTTTCTCACCTTCTCTGAGTCTGTAGCTCTTCCGATCCCACCCACAGTCCCTATTGTGTTGTGTGTGTAACTGTGCACATGTGTGTGCCCCAATACTCCTATTGTGCAGGCCCAGAAGATGACAGTCCCACCTAGGGTTTATGGGAAATAGCTTTCCCAGGTCTTAGGCTTTCTGATTTCCAAGGCTAATCCTGCAGAAGGCATTGGAACCTTGGCTTAGAGGGGCTGAGCCCACCCTTACCCCTAGACGCTGCCAGTTGTGTGTCACGAGCCATCCCTTCTTTCCTCTGGGTGTCATGCGGGCAGGGGTGCCGTCAGTGGGTTGCCCTGGCCTGGGCTCCTCCTCAGACAGGTACGTGCTGGGAAGCCTCCTGCCTGGGATGTCGATGTTTCTTCTCACCCCCATACCACCTCCAGGTCTACAGCCAGTTCCAAAACACAACTTCTTCCCGAGCTCCCAGTGAGTAACTAGGTTCAGCCAGGGCCCCAACGTTGAGGACACTCGGAGAGCTGGGTTCAGGCCTGGTTCTGCCTTCTTACCAGTCTGTGATTCTGGGCAAGGCACGGACCCTGCTGGGGTCTTCCCCTCGTTGCAGAGGCTGCCTGTTACGTAACTGATTTTATTTCATTTGAAAGATTTTCTATGTTGGTTTGAGAGACAGAATGTGGGGGGTGGGGAGGATAGAGGGAGAGGGGAGACAGAATCTCAAGCCGACTCTGTGCTGAGTGTGATGCCCAATGCTGGTCTTGATCCCAAGACCCTGAGTTCGTGACCTGAGTCCAGATCACGAGTAGGAGGCTTAAGCAACTGAGCCACCCAGGCACCCTGGCAAAAGAACACTGTCGATATATTTCCAGGCAATGCAGGGAAGTGACTAGTGCAAGAGGGAAGACAAACATGGGGGACTCTGTATTTCCCTAACTTACTGCCTAAAGAGATTTCATTTCTAGTCTACGGGTCAGGGATGAAGAATACAGGTGAAGCTTAGCCATTTCCATGAGTTGGAGACAGAAAGATGGAAGTTTGGAGAAGTCAATATAGCTGTGGTTTACAGTACAGAATACTGAGGAGAGCTGCACAGAGAAAGAGGACCTCAGAAAGCCATCTAGGATCACTTTTGAGTTTTCATGGAATTCCTCAGTAGGGCACGTGTGTGAGGAACCTATGTGGTGTGGGTAAAATCATAGCCCAGGGGAAGCAGAGAGGAAAATGTCACTAGCCTTCACACACAATCAGGAAAAGTCTGTGCTACCAGCAGCAGGCAGAGTGGAAAACCTCGTAATTCGTGGGACATTGCAAAGAGAGCTCAGAATACCAACAGAACAATAGCAAAATACATTGAAGACTACTGTGATACCACCTAACAAACCTTTGGAAAGCTAGTCTGGAAGGATAAAATCGTCTTCCAGGAACCTACCTCACCATCAGAACAATCCTCAAGAGTATGTGTAGAAATATAAGCCATAGTTAATATCTAACAATTAAAATTCACAATACCTGTCTTCCAACAAAAGATTACCAGGATGCAAAGAAGGAGAAGAGTTCACCTCGTACTGAGGAGAAAGATTAAACAATAGAAACCTACCCAGAAATGAAAAAGACGATGGAAGTATTGCACATGGACATTCAAACAACTGTTAGAAAGACGTTTTATATACGTAAGAATGTACACAAAGGATGAAGTGAAACAGATATAGGAAATATGAAAACAAGGAAAACCCAACTTCTGGAGCTGAACAGTGGCACGTCTAAGATGAAAAATGTAGTAGATGGGCTTTCTTTCCCGTTAGACACTAAATAGCAAAAAGAGAGCGAGAGACAGAGAGAGAGAGAGAACTTGAATGTATGATCATAGCAGTTGTCCAGAATAAAGCAGAGAAAAGGAAGGGTGCAAACCACGCCCTGCACACAAACACTAGAGTATGTGTGAGCTTTGTAGCAATTTCAAGTGGCCTGGTAGATACGAAATTGGCTGAGGTACAGAAAAAAACTGTTTGAAGAAGTAATTCTGATTGTTATCTGAATTGTATGAACCCTCTACACCCATATTTTTAAGAATTCAGGAATCCAGGCAACAAAAACCCCAAACATAAGGATCATGAAAAAAAACCTCCTTATCAACCTACATCCCAATAAAATTGCTTAAGACCAATGATAAAGAAAAAATCTAAAAAGCAGATGGAGATGAGTCCATTGCATTACCTGTCACGTCCCTAATTCTGTAGATGGTCTCTGTTTCTTTCTGGTCTGTGTTACTCTTGGAGTCTGTCTTCAATTACAGGATCCCCCTTCCTATTCTTGCAGGGTGGTTTAGCGGCCAAATCCTTTGAGTTTCTTTCTGTCCTGGAAGCTCTTTATCTCTGCTCCTATTCGGAATGACTCCTTGCTGGGTAAAGCGTTCTTGGCTCCATGTTTTTCTCACTTAGTACCATGACTCAATCACACCAGCCCTTTCTGGTGTGCCAGGACTCTGTGGATAGGTATGTGGCTAGTCTAACGTGCTTACCCCTGTCGGTGAAGATCCTCTTGTCTCAAACTGCTTTCAGGATTTTCTCTTTCTGTCTGAAATTGCAAACATCACTAGTATATGTTAGGGTATTCCTCTATTCTTATGGATTTGGGGAAGAGTCCTCTCTACCTCTTGGACTTGAATGCCTGTTTCCCTCCCAGATTAGGGAAGTTCTCAGCTACGATCTACACAGATAGATCTTCTGTCCCTCTGTGTCTTCTCCCTCGGGGCCAGAAGTAATTCCAATATTGTTTCCTTTTGTGGCATCACTGATTTTTCGACTCCTCCACCCATGGTCCATTCGTTGGCTTTCTCTCTTTTCCTCAGCTTCCTTCCTTTCCATCAGCTTGTCTTTGGTGTCACTGACTCTGTCTTCTCCTC
Organism: Ursus americanus; assembly: GCF_024610735.1. Lineage (NCBI taxonomy): Eukaryota > Metazoa > Chordata > Mammalia > Carnivora > Ursidae > Ursus > Ursus americanus. The sequence continues at coordinate 79,611,620 of NC_142136.1, read as the reverse complement.
ATTGACCCTAGCCGTTAGAGCATGCACATCCAATGTAGACTGCATCTCAGTTAGAGCCTTTGGAATTTGGGCCTGATTCGATTTCATTTCTGCACTATGAGAGTCTCTCGTGTCATTTATACTTTTTTCAAGCCCAGCTAGCAACTTTGTAATTGTCATCCTGAGTTCCAGCTGTGACTTCTTACTTAAAACCCTATGCATTAGATCAGTGGCAGAGAGTGTTACCTCTGGCTCTTTTTTTTTTTTTTTTTGCTGTGAATCCCTCCCTCTAGTCACTTTTCCCAGAGAAGAATGGTTGGGGGAGAGAGAGATTAGGATCTCACAGGGTGGACAAAACAGGGTGAGCCACATGGTCCCGAGTATCTTTTGGTCTGTGTGTTGGAAGTCACTAAATCCCAAAATTGTAAAGAAAGCCAAACTCATATTATACAGAAATCAAATTGAATGTAGCAACAGGAATCCAAAAATGAAGAATATATGTATAAAATGTCAATGTAAAAAATGAAAGTTAAGAAAAGATTGAAAATTGAAGTGTTGCTAAAATTAAAAAAGGTAGTTGGAAAGGGAAAAAAGAAAAAAAAACGAAATGGAAAATTTTGAATGGAGAGAGAAATGAATCATGAGAAAAAGCCTCGAGCTCTAGGTGCTATTTTCCCCTAGCGCTGGAGTTTGGCCGTCCTCTTTGGTCTGTAAACTTGCTGTTCACTTGTTCTTTCACCTCGTTTTCGGGGGGCAGGGGCCCAGTGCGCTGATTCTCAGGTGGTTTTGCCTGGACGGGGATGCACTGCCCCCGTCAGGGGGCCCGGTGGGGCTCAGGGTCAGCTGGTTGTTCTGTGTGCCTTGTGTGCCCAGAGGGCTTTCCTCACCTCTTGAGAGGGTGAGAATAAAAACTGCCACCCGCATCTGTAGGCGTGGAGGTGTGATGCTGTTGTGCGCCAAGTTCTGTAGACTTCTGCGGTGCTCCCCACACCAAAGCTCCTTGGGGAAGGCGGAGGGTCACAGCATTCCTGTCCTTTGCAGGGCTCCCAGATGGAGAGCTTCTGATCAAGTGGACTCCCCGTCAAGTGACTTCGTGCAAGGAGAGGGATCTCTCCCTTCTCCTCACTTGTGTCTGCAGCAGGAAGCGTAGGCACTGCTGTCACAACAACTGAACTGGAGGGTTATTAAGAATTGGGGCTGGCAGGGGCAGGGGGTCACTGCTGGAGGAGCCTGAGTGGTGTGGAGGGGCTATGCCCAGTGCCAAAGCCGCCGGTTGAGGCTCTGTCCATCCTGCAGCTTCCATGAGCACCCAGTGTGCTTTGGAAATGAGGAGGTTGTGGAATATAGGTGAGGTTCAGTGGGGTGGAATCCGCAGCCGACGACCAGGAAGGAATTCTCGAGACGTCTTTGGTGCAAAATTGGTGGTTTATGACAGGACAGGTGGCAGAAAGAGCTGCTGCCCTGGCTTGTGAGGGCTGGCTGATGATAGACTATGGGGTTGGGGGAAGGTAAGGAAAAAGGGAGGTTGAGATAATACTTGCATATGTTAAAGAAGACTCACAAGGTACAGAGGCCCTGCCATTGTCTAGGGAAGGTGGTTTTGCCCTCTAGCAAGGCATGAACATTAAGACGGTTGGGAACTTCCTGGAGGCTGCAGATTATAAGGACATTTCGTTGTATCTGCTTTCCCTTCAGGAAGCTAAGTTATTGATAGAAATGCTTGGTTCTTGTAAACTGCTAAGACATTGGGAAACTGAGGGAGACTTAAGTCTTGCAGGATTGTGGTGTCTATAGGTTAACTCTTTCTTTGTCCTTTAGGGCAGCCAGGAGTGCCTGAGGAATGTCACGTACACCCCATGGTGGGGGGTGGGTGTGGGGTGTCAGTTCCGGCTTTGTCCTCAGCTAGCCTTCTCTTCCCTCCTCAGTAAAGGTCCCTCCTGTTCACAGAGGTTCAAGCAGTTCTTGCTGTTGCCACCTAGTGGACATATGGATGAACACATTCAGGTCATGTCTGTGACTCACTGACCTGAGCTGCCATGAGAGGTTGGTTCCTTCCTGGGAGGAGAGGGCCCAAAAAGGATGGACCCGGAGCAAGCAGACAAGTGTGGCCCGGCCGACGCCCCTCTGCTGGCCTGGAAGCAGGACCTGGTTGCTCTACTTAGAAGCCGAGTTCTAGAGCAGGAGGGGCTGGAGTGGCTGGGGTGTGTCCTGGGACGGGGTCTGGATGAGGGGTGTTCCAGGGCGGGGTGTGTGTGTGTGTGTGTGTGTGTGTGTGTGGTGGGGCAGGGATGCTTGTGGAGGGAGGATCCATGAGGGCGGTATGGACAGGCTCTTCCCTGCTTCACGGGTCCCGCCCAGGTAGCCTGATGGCCTCACTGCTGGCTTGTCTTCCTCATGATTTCAGGGTTCCTCTCTAGTCTCCGGGGACCCTCCTTTCCCGAGCAAGGCTCCACGGAAAGAAAGAGAGTATAGATAGAGGACCCTGCAGCCAATACTGCAACAATGGGACTAAAGTGTGTTCCAGAAATTGTGCTTTTAGGAAACAGTCTTAAGCCAAAGAGATTTACGGCACATTGTACCCTTCACTTTAAGGATGAGACTCAAAGAATTGGAGAGGTCTCAATTGTTCGGCAGGTGGTGCTGCTGAGTAAATGATGTGTAGCCCCTGAAAATGCAGAAGGGGACAGGAGAGGAGTAGCAGTGCCTGTCCACTGTGGGGACCTCAGGCCGAACAAGAGCCCAGCTGTGAAACCCTCCCTGCCCCACCCTGTCCCACGCACAGGCAAACCCCCTCCCCCGCACACACTCACCCATACACTCCGAGAGAAAGGACTGGAAGAGGGACGCCATGCGTTATGGGCTATCATGGTAGAAGGTAGAAGGAATGTGTCTTCCTTTCTTCATATTTACATCACTATTTTACTAACAAAACGTAATCTGGCTAAAACCTTAGAGAACCTTTTAATTACCTGATATGTTTGTAATAAAGAGGAAGATTTAATATGCAGTCTCAATATTTTTATAATATGCACATTAGAATCATTGAAACCTGGCCTATCCTGGAAAATGAAAAGATTTTGCAGGTGTCTCATGGACCCAGGTATTTCTGGCTCTTGGGTCACACTTACAAAAGGGAAGCCTATCCCAGATCATGAAAACATTTCATTTTGGGGCTTCACCTGCGCGGTATTGTATCAGGAATATTCCTTTGTAGTAAAATGGTGGGTTTTTTTTGTTTCTGTTTTTGTGTGTTTGTTTGTTTGTTAAGAGAAAGAAACCTGAAAAAAATAAATGAATCACTCATAGGTTACGTAGCTAGATAGAAAAAGGCCACACTGTCTGATCCCACACACATGAAAACCCAGAAGAAGTAACTCACAGAGGCAGAGAGGGGAGCTGTGGCTGCAGGGACTGTGCTGAGAGAATGAGCAGCATCTGACGAGTGGCACGGGAGTCTCCTGGAGGGAAATATTGTAGAAGGACAAGGTTGTGAAACACTCTGTATCGAATGACACCTGGATGTACAATTTAAAAGGATCAGAGTAAAATTCCATGAAAACTCAATTTATCTTTATTTATAGACCAGAATATATTAAGCTATGAAATAGGTGCATGAACAACGCAAAAATTAGAAACACTGGAATGACAGGGGAGGGAAAGCCATCCTTTGGGGATTCAGCGAGCAGGAACTGCTGCTCCGGGGCCGAGGCCAGTTGCTCCACTGAGAGAAATGGTTGCCAGCACCCTCCGGCAACCCCGATAATTGGTGCTGTAGCCTGCTTGGACTCCGGGGCTGCCAAAGGTGCAGGTGGCTCTTGAAGCTGCTGACAGGGAGTGAGAGCTCTGTGTATATCCTCCGCTGGCTCTGACAGGGCAAGGGGCATCAGGGGCCCTTCAGGGACCTCCATAGCTAGTGCTGCAGCGTGCGCGGGCGCCCAGGCTGCCATAGATGCCAGTGGCTCTTGCAGCGCATGACCGTTCATCAGGGCTGTGAGTGTAACCTCCGTTGGCTCTGACAGGGCAGGTGGCATCAGGGGCCCTTCAGGGACCTCCATAGCTAGTGCTGCAGCGTGCGCAGGCGCCCAGGCTGCCATAGATGCCAGTGGCTCTTGCAGCTCATGACCGTTCGTCAGGGCTGTGAGTGTAACCTCCGTTGGCTCTGACAGGACAGGTGGCATCAGGGGCCCTTCAGGGACCTCCATAGCTAGTGCTGCAGTGTGCGCGGGCACCGAGGCTGCACAAGGTGCAGGGGGGTCTTCAAGCTCCCGACAGGGAGTCAGAGCTGTGAGTATATCCTGCCGTGTCTCTGAAATGGGAGGTGTCGTCACGGGTTCTTCAGGGACCTCCATGGCTGGTGCTGGGGCCTGCTGAGGCTCCTGGCTTTCCAAAGGCGCAGGTGACTCTTGCACGTCCTCACGGTGGATCAGAGCTCTGACCACCAGCTGCACTGGGCCCGACATGGCAGGTGACGTCCCTGCTCTTTTGAGTTGCTGAGCTCCAGCAACAGTGTTGGGATTTTCCAGCTCAGGCTCTGAAGCTGCAGCAGGCACCACAGTGGGAGCTGGGACTAGCTTTCGGCGCGGTTCTGGATCTCGCTCTGGGGCTGCTGCTGTCTCTCCAAGAAGAGAAAGTATGGTCATCATGATTGTCTTTCCATGTCCCTTCCAAATGAAGGCAACTTTGCCCACCACTCAATATTGTTTGAGTCTAAGAATCTGTCCCTGGGTGGTCTCCCCAAACTGTAGCCCATGGGGACAGTGATCTGAGACCACTCCTTGCTCCCAGCCACACTGCAGTCTGTGGAGGCTTGCTCTGTGTGGCCCACTCTCTCCCCTCCACAGCCCTCCATCAGTCACCCCCAGTCCTCCTCACCCCCAGCCTCCGGCTCAGCGGGCTCGAGGTGTCGCAGCCGAGAGAGGAGGAGCCAGGCACGTTGCTCCAGGTCTGAGCCTGGCACGTTGAGCCCTACGTATGCCAGTAGTGTCTTTAGGCAGGGAAATTCTGGGGGCTGGAAGAAATCTTCAGGGTAGTGGCCCAGCCAGGTGCCCAGGATGGAGGAGATGGCCCTGGGGACAGACAGGTGGGCAGAGGAGTCAGAGGACAGGGCACCTCCCACACGGATGCCCCAGGGAACCCCTGTGGGAACCTGGGCCCCTGGGTCCCCGGCTCCCGGCTGTCAGAGCCCATTCCTACTCCATGTCCACCTTTGGGCTGACCCAAAGCCTCTGTGAGTGGGAGCCCTTGACCCCTGGTGTGACCATTTTTGTCCTCCAAGCGGAAGCTGGACGCCCTGCTCAGTCTCCCTGCCCACTTGCCGCGTGACTTCCACTGCATGTGGGCAGGGAGGGGTGGCGTGTCTGCCGTGGTCTTTGCCCTCAGGGCACACTAGTGCTCTGTGACTGTCCAACCAAGGAGGGAACAAAGGGACTCTGTCCCATCCCTGGCCTTCCCAGGACCCTCCCCATACCTCCCACTTCCCCTCCCGTGCCTACGTGCTGCCTCGTTCAGTAGGTGCCAGGAGAGGGTGTCCTTCCGTGGACGCTAATCTCCCACTGGGTGGGGGACGTCCAGTCCCCGAGCTCTCCCTGGGTCTCCTGAGTACCTGCTGAGCACCCAGTGTCGATGTTCCACCAGATGTGTGGAAGCCATGCCCTTTGTTCTGGGTCCCAGGATTGGGGTAGAGACAGGGCTGGGAGGCGGCAGGGATGGGGAATGACTCTGTTAGGGGCTGAGGCTGCCCTCCAGCCCCCTCTGCTCTCCCACAGTGCCCACAGCCCACCCAGGGCTCCTCAGGACCCCTTTCCTCTTCTGCAGAAGCAGCCCTCAGACCTGGACCCTCTCACAGGAATTGCAGATGTGTGGGATGAGGGTCCAGCAGCCCCCAGAACACAGTCCCCTCACTGCCCTCTCGAAGAAGGAAGGGCCCTCTGCATTAGCCAAAGCTCACTCACATGCCCCGCTGCTCGCGGGCTCCGCCAATCTCGTCCCAGGAAGAGAGGACGCATCCGTAGCTAGAGGAGGCCAGAGGGGTGGGGGGGCGATCAGATGAAATGCCCTGTTACCCCCTCCCTCTCATCATACCTAGGGTCACTGTCTGACTGCCGACTAGAATGGAGCGCTAACCGTAACCCTAGATCGGCCACCAAGGGGTCTGGCGCCGCAACGCCAGGGATTGGGGACCCCCGAGCCCCATTGCCGCACTCACACTGCCACCCCGCCACCACCTGGGCCGCTAGGGGCGCCGCGGGTCATTAAGGGGGGGAGAACGGGTAAGGCCCTCCGAATTCCCGGGGAGCTTCGAAGGCCCCCTGCGCCAAAACACTTGGGCCCACGCTCCGCTCTCCAGTGCCCTCCCCTCCGGCCCCCCCCCCGCTCGCCACACCGCCCCTGGATCCTGCCTGCCGGCCTCCTGGGGGCTAATCCTAACCCTTGTTCGGCACCCGAGGGGCCACTCCCAAGGGGCCTGGCACCGCAACGCCGGGGATTGGGACCCCCGAGCCCCAGCACTGGACTCACCCTCTGCCCCACCGCCACCCAGGCTGTTATTGGCGCCGCCGGTCATTCAGAGTGGGAGAATGTGCAGGGCACTCCGAGCCCCTGAGACTTTCGAAGGCCCCCCGCGCCAAAACGCTTGGGCCCACGTTCCCACTCCTCAGCGCCCTCAGCTCGGCCTGCCCCTCCGTTCGCTGTACCTCCAGCAGATCGGGCTTGCGGGAGTCCTGGGGGCTAACCTTAACTCTAGGTGGGCTCCTGAGGGGCCCCACCCAAGGGGCCTGGCGCCCCAACGCCGGGGATTGGGGACCCGAGACCAAGGGCCGGACTTTACCCGCAGCCCCCCACCACCTGGGCCGCTAGGGGGCCCACCGGTCATTCAGGGCGTGAGAATGGGCAGGGCCCTCTGTGCCCCAGGCAACCTTCGAAGGCCCCCCCGCACCAAAACGGTTGGACCTACGCTCCCACTCCTCAGCGCCCTCAGCTCGGCCTACCCCTCTGCTCGCCGCACATCCAGCAGGTCGGGCTTGCCGGCCTCCCGGGGGCTAACAATAACTCTAGGTGGGCTCCTGAGGGGCCCCACACAAGGTGCCTGGCGCCACAGCGGCGGAGGTTGGGGACCCGAGACCCAGCGCCGGACTCACCCTGCAGCCCCCCGCCACCTGGGCCTCCAGGGGGCCCACCGGTCATACGGGGTGGGAGAAGGGGCAGGGCCCTCCTAGCCCCTGAGGATCTTCGAAGTCCCCCACGCCAAAACCTGTGGGCCCACGGTCCCGCTCGCCAGCTGCGTCCCCTCGGCCCGCCCCACCGCGTGCCACACAGCCAGGGGATTGGGCCTGACGGGCTCCTGGGGGCTAACCCTAACCCTCGTTGGTCCCCGAGGGGCCCCTCCCAAGGGGCCTTGCGCTGCCACGCCCGGGATCCTGGACGTCCTAGCCCCAGGGCCAGACACACCCTGAAGCCCCCGCCACCCGGGCCGCTAGGGGCGCTGCCGGTCATTCAGGCGGGAGAAGGGACAGGGCCCTCCTAGGCCCTGAGGATCTTCGAAGTCCCCCACGCCAAAACCTGTGGGCCCACGGTCCCGCTCGCCAGCTCCGTCCACTCGGCCCGCCCCACCGCGCGCCACACAGCCAGGGGATTGGGCCTGACGGCCTCCTGGGGGCTAACGCAAACCCTAGGTGGGTCCCGGAGGGGCCCATCCCAAGGATCTTGGCACCCCAACGCTGGGGATTGGGAACCTCCAAACCCCAGCGCTGGACTCACCCTGCAGCCCCCCGCCAACCGGGCCGCTAGGGGCGCCACCGGTCATTCAGGGGGGGAGAACGGGTATGGCCCTCTGAGCCCCCGGGGAGCTTCGAAGACCCCCTGCGCCAAAACACTTGGGCCCACGCTCCACTCTCCAGCGCCCTCCCCTCGGCCCGCCCCTCGGCTCGCCACACCGCTGGTGGATCCTGCCTGCCGATGTCCTGGGGGCTAATCCTAACCCTAGGTGGGCCCCCGAGGGGCCCCTCCCAAGGGTCCTGGCACCGCAACTCCGGGCATTGGGGACCCCCGAGCCCCAGGGCAAGACTAACACTGCTGCCCCTCCACCACCTGGGCCACTAGGGGCGCTGCCGCTCATTCAGGGCTGGAGAACTGGCAGGGCCCTCTGAGCCCTCGCTGAGCTTCGATGGCCCCCCGGCCCAAACCGCTTGGGCCCTTGTTCCCACTAGTCAGCGCCCTCACCTCAACCGGCCCCTCCGCTCGAAAGACAGCAGGCGGATCGGACCTGCCGGCCACCTGGGGGTAACCTTAACCCTAGGGCGGTCCCGGAGGGGCCCCTCCCAAAGGGTCTTGCGCGGCCATGCCTGGGATCCTGGACGTCCTAGCCCCAGGGCCGGACTCACCCTGCAGCCCCCTGGCACCCGGGCTGCTAGGGGCGCCGCAGGTTATTCAGGCGGGAGAAGGGGCAGGGCCCTCCGAGCCCCCGACCTCCTTAGAAGGCCCCGCGCCAAAACCTGTGGGCCCACGGTCCCGCTAGCGAGCTCCCTCCCCTCGGTCCGCCCCACCGCGAGCCACACAGCCAGGGGATTGGGCCTGAAGGCCTCCTGGGGGCTAACCCAAACCCTAGGTGGGTCCCCGAGGGGCCCATCCCAAGGGGCTTGGCGCCCCAATGGCGGGGATTGGGAACCTCCAAACCCCAGCGCTGGACTCACCCTGCAGCCCCCCGGCACCCGGGCCGCTAGGGGCGCCGCCGGTCATTCAGGGGGGGAGAACGGGTAGGGCCCTCTGAGCCCCCGGGGAGCTTCGAAGACCCCCTGCGCCAAAACACTTGGGGCCACGCTCCGCTCTCCAGCGCCCTCCCCTCCGGCCGCCCCCCCCCTCCGCTCGCCACACCGCCCGTGGATCCTGCCTGCCGGCCTCCTGGGGGCTAATCCTAACCTTTGTTCGGCCCCGAGGGGCCCCTCCCAAGGGGCCTAGCACCGCAACGCCGGGGATTGGGACCCCCGAGCCCCAGCGCTGGACTCACCCTCGCCCCACCGCCACCCAGGCCCTTATTGGCGCTGCCGATCATTCAGAGCGGGAGAACGTGCAGGGCACTCCGAGCCCCTGACGACTTTTGAAGGCCCCCCGCGCCAAAACGCTTGGGCCAACGCTCCCAGTCCTCAGCGCCCTCAGCTCGGCCTGCCCCTCCGCTCGCCGCACATCCAGCAGATTGGGCTTGCGGGACTACTGGGGGCTAACCCGAACTCTAGGTGGGTTCCTGAGGGGCCCCACCCAAGGGGCCTGGCGCCCCAACGCCTGGGATTGGGGACCCGAGACCGAGCGCCGGACTTTACCCGCAGCCCCCCGCCACCTGGGCCGCAGGGGCGCCGCCGGTCATTTAGGCGGGAGAAGGGGTAGGGCCCTCCGAGCCCCCGCCGACCTTCGATGGCCCCCCCACCCCAACGCGCTTGGGCTCACGTTCCCACTAGTCAGCGCCCTCACCTCAACATGCCGCTCCGCTCAAAAAACAGCAGGCGGATCAGACCTGCTGGCCTCCTGGGGGCTAACCCTAACCCTAGGTCGGTCCCCGAGGGGCCCCTCCCAAGGGGCCTTGCGAGGCACGCCGGGGATCCTGTACCTCCTAGCCACAGGGCCGGACACACCCTGCAGCCCCAGCCACCGGGGCCGCTAGGGGCGCCGCTGGTCATTCAGGCGGGAGAAGGGGCAGGGCCCTCCTAGCCCCTAAGGATCGTCGAAGGCCCCCACGCCAAAACCTGTGGTCCCAAGGTCCCGCTCGCCAGCTCCGTCCCCTCGGCCCGCCCCACCGTGCACCACACAGCCAGGGGATTGGGCCTGAAGGCCTCCTGGGGGCTAACGCAATCCCAGGTGGGTCCCTGAGGGGCCCATCCCAAGGGGCTTGGCGCCCCAAAGCCGGGGATTGGGAACCTCCAAACCCCAGTGCTGGAATCACCCTGCAGGCCCCCACCACCCGGGCCGCTAGGGGCGCCGCCGGTCATTCAGGCTGGAGAACGGGTACGGCCCTCCGAGCCCCCTCCGACCTTCCAAGGCCCCCGCGCCAAAACACTTGGGCGCAAGCTCCGCTCTCCAGCGCCCTCTCCTCGGCCACCCCCCCGCTCGCCACACCGCCGGTGGATCTTACCTGCCGGCCTCCTGGGGGCTAATCCTAACCCTAGTTCGGCCTCCAAGGGGCCCCTCCCAAGGGGGCTGGCACTGCAACGCTGGGGATTGGGACTCCCGAGCCCCAGCGCTGGACTCACCCTCCGCCCCACCGCCACCCAGGCCATTATTGGCGCCGCCGGTCATTCAGAGCGGGAGAACGTGCAGGGCATTCCGAGCCCCTGACGACTTTGGAAGGCCCCCCGCGCCAAAACGCTTGGGCCCACGCTCCCACTCCTCAGCGCCCTCAGCTCAGCCTGCCCCTCCGCTCGCGGCACATCCAGCAGATAGGGCTTGCCGGCCTCCTGGGGGCTAACCCTAACTCTAGGTGGGCTACTGAGGGGCCCCTCCCAAGGGGCCTGGTGCCCCAACGCCGGGGATTGGGGACCCGAGACCCAGCGCCGGACCCACCCTGCAGCCCCCTGCCACCTGGGCCGCTAGGGGGCCCGCCGGTCATTCAGGGCGTGAGAACGGGCAGGGCCCTCTGTGCCCCAGGTAACTTTTGAAGGCCCCCCCGCTCCAAAATGTTTGGGCCCAGGCTCCAGCTCGCCAGCGCCCTCACTCCGCCCGCCCCTCCACTCGCTGCACAGCAGGCATTTCGGGCCTGCCGGCATCCTTCTTGCTAACCCTGACCCTAGGTCGGTCCCCGAGAGGCCCCTGACAAGGGGCCTGGGGCTGCAATGCTGGGGATTGGGGACCCCCGAGCCCCAGGGCAAGACTAACACTGCTGCCGTCCACCACCTGGGCCACTAGGGGCAGTCTCTCATTCAGGCCTGGAGAAGGGGCAGGGCCCTCCGAGCCCCCGCGGACCTTCGATGGCCCCCCGCCCCAAAGCGCTTGGGCCCACGTTCCCACTAGTCAGCGCCCACACCTCAACCTGCCCCTCCGCTCGAAACACAGCAGGCGGATTGGACCTGCCGCTCTCCTGGGGGCTAACACTAAGTCTAGGTGGGCTCCTGAGGGGCCCCACCCAAGGGGCCTGGCGCCTCAGTGCCGGAGATTGGGGACCCGAGACGCAACGCCGGACTCACCCTGCAGCCCCTGGCCACCTGGGCCTCTAGGGCCCACCGGTCATACAGGGCAGGAGAACGGGCAGGGCCCTCCGAGCCCCCGCCGACCTTCGATGGCTCCCCCGCCCCAAAGCACTTGGGCCCACGTATCCTCTAGTCAGCACCGTCACCTCAACCTGCCCCTCCGCTGGAAACACAGCAGGCGGATCGGACCTGCCAGCCTCCTGGGGGCTAACCCTAACCCTCGTCGGTCCCCGAGGGGCCCCTCCCAAGCGGCCTTGTGCAGCCACGCCCCGGGATCCTGGACGTCCTAGCCCCAGGGCCGGACACACCCTGCAGCTCCCGCCACCGGGGCCGCTAGGAGCGCCGCCCGTCATTCAGGCGGGAGAACGGGCAGGGCCCTACTAGCCCCTGAGGATCTTCGAAGGCCCCCACGCCAAAACCTGTCTGCCCACGGTCCCGCTCGCCAGCTCCGTCCCCTCGGCCCGCCCCACTGCGCGCCACGCAGCCAGGGGATTGGGCCTGACGGCCTCCTGGGGGCTAACGCAAACCCTAGGTGGGTCCCCAAGGGGACCATTCCAAGGGGCTTGGCGCCCCAACGCTGGGGATTGGGAACCTCCAAACCCCAGCGCTGGACTCACCCTGCAGCCCCTCGCCACCTGGGCCGCTAGGAGCGCCGCCCATCATTCAGGGTGGGTGAACGGGTAGGGCCCTCCGAATTCCCGGGGACCTTCGAAGGCCCCCTGTGCCAAAACACTTGGGCCCACGTTCCGCTCTCCATCGCCCTCCCCTCCGGCAGCCCCCCCCCCCCCCCGGCTCGCCACACCGCCGGTGGATCCTGCCTGCCGGCGTCCTGGGGGCTAATCCTAACCCTAGGTGGGCCCCCGAGGGGCCCCTCCCAAGGGTCCTGGCACTGCAACTCCGGGCATTGGGGACCCCCGAGCCCCAGGGCAAGACTAACACTGCTGCCCCTCCACCACCTGGGCCACTAGGGGGGCTGCTGCTCATTCAGGGCTGGAGAAAGGGCAGGGCCCTCTGAGCCCCCGCCGACCTTCGATGGCCCCCGCCCCAAAGCTCTTGGGCCCACGTTCCCACTAGTCAGCGCCCTCACCTCAACCGGCCCCTCCGCTCGAAAGACAGCAGGCGGATCGGACCTGCCAGCCACCTGGGCGTAACCTTAACCCTAGGGCGGTCCCGGAGGGGCCCCTCCCAAAGGGTCTTGCGCGGCCATGCCTGGGATCCTGGACGTCCTAGCCCCAGGGCCGGACTCACCCTGCAGCCCCCTGGCACCCGGGCTGCTAGGGACGCTGCCGGTCATTCAGGCGGGAAAGGGGCAGGGCCCTCCGAGCCCCCGACCTCCTTAGAAGGCCCCGCGCCAAAACCTGTGGACCCACGGTCCCGCTCGCCAGCTCCCTCCCCTCGGTCCGCCCCACTGCCAGCCACACAGCCAGGGGATTGGGCCTGAAGGCCTCCTGGGGGCTAACCCAAACCCTAGGTGGGTCCCCGAGGAGCCCATCCCAAGGTGCCTGGCGCCCCAACGCCAGGGATTGGGAACCTCCAAACCCCAGCCCTGGACTCACCCTGCAGCCCCCCGGCACCCGGGCCGCTAGGGGCGCCGCCGGTCATTCAGCGGGGGTGAAAGGTTAGGGCCCTCCGAGTCCCGGGGAGCTTCGAAGGCCCCCTGCGCCAAAACACTTGGGGCCACGCTCCGCTCTGCACCGCCCTCCCCTCCGGTCGCCCACCCCCCCACCGCACCCCCCCCCCCCGCCCGCTAGCCACACCGCCGGTGGATCCTTCCTGCCGGCCTCCTGGGGGATAATCCTAACCCTTGTTCTGCCCCGAAGGGCCCCTCCCAAGGAGCCTGGCACCGCAACGCCGGGGGGATTGGGAACCCCGAGCCCCAGCGCTGGACTCACCCTTCGCCCCACCGCCACACAGGCCGTTATTGGCCCCGCCCGTCATTCAGAGCAGGAGAACATGCAGGGTCTCCGAGCCCCTGACAACTTTTGAAGGACCCCAGCGCCAAAACGCTTGGGCCCACGCTCCCAGTCCTCAGCGCCCTCATCTTGGGCTGCCCCTCTGCTCGCCGCACATCCAGCAGGTCGGGCTTGCCAGCCTCCCGGGGGCTAACACTAACTCTAAGTGGGCTCCTGAGGGGCCCCACCCAAGGTGCCTGGCGCCACAGCGGCCGAGGTTGGGGACACAAGACCCAGCGCCATACTCACCCTGCAGCCCCACGCCACCTGGGACTCTAGGGGGCCCACCGGTCATACGAGGCAGGAGAAGGGGCAGGGCCCTCCTAGCCCCTGAGGATCTTCAAAGTCCCCCACGCCAAAACCTGTGGGCCCATGGTTCCACTCGCCAGCTCAGTCCCCTCGGCCCACCCCACCGCGTGCCACACAGCCAGGGGACTGGGCCTGACGGCCTCCTGGGGGCTAACGCAAACCGTAGGTGGGTCTGCACCTCAGGAAAACTGTTTCTGTTGGAAGCCAGCTATTTGCCAAACGGGTCTCAGGGCCGTGGGCCTCGGGTGTCCTTCGGGCTCCCAAAAGCACAGGGACGAGGTGAGGGGCTTAGACCATGCCTGGGCAATGTTGTCTCTTACACCTGGGTGTGTGGCATTTTGTTTACCTGGCTACCCCCACTTGGGATAGGTTTTCCACAGAAAGGGCATATTGCTCCTCGGAAGACGTTTTTGCCCCAGGGGGTCTCCGGGCTGTGTTCGTTGGGGTTGAACTCTTGCTAGCAAAATAGCCGGGATGAGGGAAGGGCTCAGACGGTGCCTGGGCCCTGTGGTCTCTTACAGGTCAGTGTATGGCATTTCCTTCACCTTGCCACAGGCACTTGGGAGCATGTCTGCACGTGAAGAAAGACTTTTTCGTGGGAAGCCGGTTTTTGTCAAACGGGTCCCAGTACTCTGCTCCTCTCTTTTCACTCCTACTGCCAGAAGCCCAGTGACGATGGGAGGGCTTAGAACATGGCTGGGCACTTTGGTTTCTTCCAGAGAAGTGGATGGCATTTGCTTTACCTTGCCACAACCACTTGTGATAGGGTCCGCACCTCAGGAAAACTGTTTCCGTTGGAAGCCGGCTTTTTGCCAAACAGGTCTCAGGGCCGTGGGCCTCGGGTGTCCCTCAGGCTCCCAAAAGCACAGGGACGAGGTGAGGGGCTTAGACCATGCCTGGGCAATGTTGTCTCATACACCTGGGTGTGTGGCATTTTGTTTACTTGGCTACCCCCACTTGGGATAGGTTTTCCACACCAAGAGCATATTGCTCGTCGGAAGCCGTTTTTGCCCCAGGGGGTCTCCGGGCTGGGTTCGTTCGGGTTGAAGTCCTGCTGCAAAACCGCCGGGATGAGGGAAGGGCTCAGACGGTGCCTGGGCACTGTGGTCTCTTACCCGACCCGTACCCTAACTGGAACCCAAACCCTATACCCCGACCCAGACCCTGAGCCTGATCCTGACCATTACCCTGACCCTAACCCAACCCTAACGCTAACCCTAACCCCTAAACCTAACCCTAACCCTAACCTGATCCCTAACCATAACCCTAACACGAACCCTAATCCTAAACCGAACCCTAGCCATAACCCAAACCGTAACCCTAACCCGAACCCTAAACGGAACCCTAACTCTAACCCTAACCCTAACCCTAACCTAATCCTAACCCTTACCCTAACCCTTACTCGAACCCTAACCCGAACCGTAACCTGAACCCTAACCCTAACCCTAACCCAAACCTAACCCGAACCCAAACCCTAAACCTCACTCTAACCCTAACCCTAACCCTAACCCTAACCCTAACCCGAACCCGAACCCGAACCCTAACCCTAACCCTAACCCTAATCCTACCAGAACCCTAACCCTAACCCGAAAACTAACGCCAACCCTAACCCTAACCCGAACACCAGCCCTAACCCGAACCTTAACCCAAACCCTGATCCTAACTCGAAACCGAACCCTAACCCTAACCCTAACCCTAACCATAACCCTAAACCTCACCCAAACCCTAACCCGAACCCTAACCCTAACCCTAACCCTACCCGAACCCTAACCCTTAACCAAACCCTAACCCTAAACCTAACCCGAACCCTAACCTTAACCCTAACCCTATCCTCAGCCTAACCCGAACCCGAAACCTAACCCCAACCCATACCCGAATCCTAACCCAAACCCTAACCCTAACCCTAACCCTAATATGAACCCGAACCCGAAACCTAACCCTAACCCTAACACGAACACGAACACGAACACTAAATCTGACCCTAACCCTAACCCTAATGTGAACCCTAACCTTAACCCTAACCCTACCCGAACCCTAACCCTAAACAAAACCCTAACACTAAACCTAACCCGAACCCTAACCCTAACCCTCACTCGAATCCTAACCCAAACCCTAACCCTAACCCTAACCCTAACATGAACACAAACCTGAAACCTAACCCTAACCCTAACCCTAACACGAACACTAAAATTAACCCTAACCCTAACCCTAACATGAACCCTAACCCTAACCCTAACCCTAACCCGAACCCAAACCATAACCCTAACCCTAACCCTAACCTGAAGCCAAACCGGAACCCCTAACCCAAATCCTAACCCGAACCCGAATCCTAACCGGAACCCTAACCCTAACCCTAACCCTAACCCGAACCCTAACCCTAACCCGAACCCTAACCCTAACCTGAACCGTAACCCTAACCCTAACCCTAACCCTAACCCTAACCCTAACCCGAACCCGAATCCTAACCGGAACCCTAACCCTAAACCTCACCCTAACCCTAACCCTAACCCTAACCGTAACCCTAAACTTAACCCTAACCCTAACCTGAACCCGAACCCGAATCCAAACCCTAACCCTAACCCAAATCCTAACCCAAACTCTAACCCTAAACCTAACCCTAACCGTAAACCTAACCCGAATGCAAACCCAAAACCTCACCCTAACCCCAAACCGAACCCTAACCCTAACACTAACCCTAACCTGAACCCAAACCCGAGCCCTAACCCTAACCCTAACCCTAAACCTAACCCTAACACGAACCCTAACCCAAAACTTTACCCTAACCCTAACCCTACTCCGAAACCAAACCCGAACCCTAACCCTACCCCGAACGCTAACCCGAACCCAAACCCTACCCCTAATCCGACCCCTTACCCTAAACCGAAAACTAACCCTAACACGAACCCAAAACCGAACCCGAACCCAAAATCTAACCCTAACCCGAACTCTAACCCTACCCGAACCCTAACCATAGCCCGAAACCTAACCCTAATCCTAACGCTCACCCTAACCCTAACCATAACCCTAACCTGAACCCTAACCCTAACCAGACCCTAACCCTAACCCTATCCCTAACCTGAACCCTAACCCTAACCTTAAACCGACCCGAACCCGAATTGTAACCCTAACCCTAACCGTACCCTAATCTAAACCCTACCCCAAAACCTAACCCAAACCCAAACCCTAAACCTCACTCTAACCCTAACCCGAACTCTAACCCTAACACTAACCCTAAACCTAACCCGAACCCTAACCCTGACCCGAACCCTAACCCTAACCCTAACCCTAAGCCTAACCCTAACCCGACCATAACCCTAACCCTATGCCTAACCTGAACCCTAACCCTAACCCGAACCCTAGCCCTAACGCGAATCCCTAACCCGAAGCCAAACCCGAAGACCTAACCCGAGCCCTAACCCTAACCCGAACCCTAGCCCTAACCCAAACCCTAACCTGAACCCGAATCCTACCCGAACCCTAAACCTAACACTAACCTGAACCCAAACCCGAATCCAAACCCTAACCCTAACGCAAACCCTAAACTCTAACCCTAACCCTGACCCTAACCCGTAACCAAACCATAACCCTAACCCGAACCCTAACCCTAACACTAACCGTAACCCTAACCCTAACCCTAACAATAATCCGAACCTGAACCCTAACCCTACCCGAACCCTAACCCTAACCCTAACCTGAACCCGAACCCGAATCCAAACCCTAACCCTAACCCTAACCCTAACCCTAACCCTAACCTAACCCTAACCCTAACCCTAACCCTAACCATAACCCTAACCTGAACCCTAACCCTAACCCGACCCTAACCCTAACCCTATCCCTAACCTGAACCCTAACCCTAACCCTAACTCGACCCGAAGCCGAATCGTAACCCTAACCCTAACCGTAACCCTAACCCTAACCCTAAACCTAACCCTAACCCGAACCCTAGCGCGAACCCAAACCCTAACCCGAACCCGAATCCTAACCGGAACTCTAACCCTAACCCTAACCATACCCGAAATATAACCCTAAACCTAACCGTAACCCGAACCCTAACCCTAACCCGTACCCTAACACGAACCCTAACCCAAAACCTAACCCTAACAGTAACCCTAACCCTAACCCGAACCCTAACCCTAACCAGAACCCTAACCCTAACCCTAACCCTAAATGAAACAGTAACCCTAACCCTAACCCTAACCCTAACCCGAACTCTAACCCTAACCCTAACCCCAACCCGAACCTGAACCTGAACCCGAAACCGAACCCGAACCTGAACACTAACCGTAACCCGAAACCTAATCCTAACCCTAGCCCTAAATGTCACCCGAACCCTAACCCAAACCCGTACTTGAACCCGAATCCAAACCCTAACCCTTACCCAAACCTAACCCTAACCCTAACCCTAAACCGAACCCTAAGAGGAACCCTAACACAAACCCTAACCCGAACCCGAACCGAAACCCTAACCCTAACCCGAACCCTAACCCTAACCCTAAACCTAACCCGAACGCAAAACCTAAACCTCACCTTCACCCTAAACTGAACCCTAACCCTAACACTAACCCTAAACCGAACCCGAGCCCTAACCCGAAACCTAACCCTAACCCTAACCCTAACCCTAACCCTAAACGAACCCTAACCCAAATCTTTACCCTAACCCTAACCCTACTCCGAACCCGAAACCGAACCCTAACCCTACCCCGAACCCTAACCCGAACCCAAACCCTACCCCCAATCCGACCCGTAACCCTAAACCGAACCCTAACCCTAACACGAACCCAAAACTGAACCCGAACCCAAAATCTAACCCTAACCCGAACTCTAACCCTACCACGAACCCTAACCCTAGCTCGAATCCTAACCCTAATCCTAACCCTAACCCGAACCCTAACCATAACCCCATCCATAACCCGAACCTGAACCCGACCCGAACGGTCAACCGAACACGAACCCTAACCCTGACACTGACCCTGACCCTGATCCTGACCATAACCCTGACCCTAATCCTAACCCTAAACCTTAATACCTGACCCTGACCCTAACCCTAACCCTGACCCTGACCCTGACCCTACCCTAACCCGAACCCTGACCGGAACCCGAACCCTAATCCTGACATGAATCTGAACCCGAAACCTAACCCGAACCCGAACGCGAACCCTAACCGTAACCCTACCCGAAACAGAGCCCTAAACTGAACCCTAAACCTAAACCGAACCATAACTCTAACCAGAACCCTAGCCCTAACCCGAACCCTAACCTTAATCCTAACCCTAACACGAAACCTAACCCTAACTCGAACCCGAACCCTAACCTTAACATGAACCTGAACCCGAAACCTAACCCTAATCCTAACCCTAACACGAAAACTAACCCTAACCCTAAACCTAACCCTAACGTGAAGCCTAACCCTAACCCTAACCCTAAACCAAACCCTAACCCTAACCCTAACCCTAACCCGAACCCTAACCATAACCCTAACCCTAACCTTAACCCGAAACCGAACCGTAACCCGAATCCTAACCCTAACCCGAACCCTAACCAGAACCATAACCCTATCCCTGACCCTAAACCTGACCCTGACCCTTACCCTGACCCTAAACCCTAAACCCTAAACCCTGACCGTGACCCTAACCCTAACCCTACCCGAACCCTAACCCTAAACCAAACCCTAACCGTAAACCTAACCCTAACCCGAAGCCTAACCCTAACCCT